>NC_143037.1:3952500-4040000 GCF_057628025.1 Oncorhynchus mykiss | reverse complement strand
GTCCCTGTCCCACCCAGAGGACATGGTTACTGTCCCTGTCCCACCCAGAGGACATGGTTACTGTCCCTGTCCCACCCAGAGGACATGGTTACTGTCCCTGTCCCACCCAGAGGACATGGTTACTGTCCCTGTCCCACCCAGAGGACATGGTTACTGTCCCTGTCCCACCCAGAGGACATGGTTACTGTCCCTGTCCCACCCAGAGGACATGGTTACTGTCCCTGTCCCACCCAGAGGACATGGTTACTGTCCCTGTCCCACCCAGAGGACATGGTTACTGTACCTGTCCCACCCTGCCTGGGTGTTTCATGGCTAAACCCCCACTGGACACTGCAGCTGCCACGTTCCCTTCTCTGTCCACTACGATCGCTCCCACCGTGTCCAGCAACCCTGATCCATTCTCCTAAAGGGAAAACAAGATCGGGCGACTCAGAAAACATTCATTCACACACCGACTCCAAGAGGAAAACAAGGCCCATTAAAAGGTGAATCTTAACTCCCACCAGAGGTCAACTTTTAACTTAGTCTCCCCATTGAAATCAAGGGCTAAGTTCAAAATCGAATCAAGCAGATGTTAGGATTCACCTTTAAAATGATCAGAATAACGATCAAATTAAATCAATATAATTGAGTAGACATAACGTACAGAGGTTCTATCCAACAGTAGGTCTCTTAAGCATGGTGGTGAATATACATACAGTGGCTGACAATATCCCTCTCTCCATAAAACATGAAGTGTGAACGCTATGGCCAAGGCAAACTCAATCGATCATGCTTAGCTCAAAGACTTCTAGACGTTCTAAAGATAGGAATGAGCATATTTTGCTCAGACATCTTTCCTCGACCACCAGACATGGGAATAGTCCATTGAAATGGACCCAGGTTCAACATTAACACGATCAGGAAATCATTTATCCTTCTCTCCTCTCAAATTTTTCAACTGTTCATTCTCTGTTGTTCTTCTGAACCGTTTGTTTTCCTTCACTGATTGGGGTTTTCTTTGGAAGGGGCTTGTTGGTGAATTGGAGCCGAGGGAAAGGCCGGTGGATGGCATGATGAATCGCTCTTCCACAGACTCTCTCTCTCCCCGTGTCTGTCTGTCTGTCTGTGTGTGAGAACCTGTGTTTAAAGATTCAGATACAAGCCTTTGCAAAACAAACCCTGTACAGAAACACATTGTATTAAACCAACAGTCTCCAGGGACTCCTCACTAACAGCCAGCAGTCTCCAGGGACTCCTCACTAACAGCCAGCAGTCTCCAGGGACTCCTCACTAACAGCCAGCAGTCTCCAGGGACTCCTCACTAACAGCCAGCAGTCTCCAGGGACTCCTCACTAACAGCCAGCAGTCTCCAGGGACTCCTCACTAACAGCCAGCAGTCTCCAGGGACTCCTCACTAACAGCCAGCAGTCTCCAGGGACTCCTCACTAACAGCCAACAGTCTCCAGGGACTCCTCACTAACAGCCAGCAGTCTCCAGGGACTCCTCACTAACAGCCAGCAGTCTCACATCAGACTGAACATGTATCAGGCAAAGACAGCTCCTTTTCATAAGATACATGGACATTATGCTGTAGATCTTAAGGATTTTAGTCAAACCTTTCTTGAACGTCAGACACACTATACATACTAAAGTATGCGGACTACCCTTCATATTAGTGGATTCTGCTATTTCAACCACGCCCGTTGCTGACAGGTGTATAACATCGAGCACACAAGGCCTCCCATGTGGCGCAGCGGTCTAAGGCTCTGCATCGCAGTGCTAGCTGTGCCACTAGCGATCCTGGTTTGAGTTCAGGCTCTGTCGCAGCCGTCCGTGACCGGAAGACCCATGGGGCGGCGCACAATTGGCCCAAGTGTTGTCTGGGTTAGGGGAGGGTTTGGCCAGAGTGTTGTCTGGGTTAGGGGAGGTTTTGGCCCGAGTGTTGTCTGGGTTAGGGGAGGGCCCAGCGTCGTCCGGGTTAGGGGAGGGGTTGGCCCAGCGTCGTCCGGGTTAGGGGAGGGTTTGGCCCAGCGTCGTCCGGGTTAGGGGAGGGTTTGGCCCAGCATCGTCCGGGTTAGGGGAGGGTTTGGCCGGCAGGGATGTTCTTGTCCCATCGCGCTCTAGCGACTCCTGCCACGGGCCAGGCGCAGTGCAAGCTGACACGGTTGCAAGGTGTACGGTGTTTTCTCCGGTGCGGCTGGCTTCCGGGTTAAGCAAGCATTGTGTCAAGAAGCAGTGCGGCTTGGCTGGGTTGTGTTTCGGAGGACTCACGTCTCCCGACCTTCGCCTCTCCCGAGTCCGCACAGGAGTTGCAGCGATAGGACAAGACTGTAACTACCAATTGGATACCACTAATTTGGGGAGAAAAAAGGGGTACAAATATCGAATTAAGTCCCCGCAGCAATATTCCAACATCTAGTGGAAAGCCTTCCCAGAACAGTGGAGGCTGTTATAACAGCAAAGGGTGGGACCAACTCCATTTTTAATGCCCATGATTTTGGAATGAGATGTTCGACGAGCAGGTGTCCACATCAGAGTATATGAACAGAGCAAGGAATGGAGCACAATTTGACTGGAGCGTGGTGCGACATTCCCAAAGGCTGAAGAGACGGCCTTCTCGCCCGCTCCAGTAGCGCTCACTTCACAGGCTCAGGGCGTGCCCGGCCCAGCATGCATTTGAATTCTACTTGTGTGCTGCTATAGCACAGATCCATGAGCAATGAGTGGGATCTGGTCCACATACACTACATGACCAAAAGTATGTCAAAATCTATTAAAGTAAGATATTATTAGTTATGTGCAATTCAATTTCTAAAAGTTCCACTCTTCTCTGTCCGTAATCCACATGGTTTTCACATGTGGAACAGGTGTTTGTGTCTCAGATTTTCTTTTCTTTATTTTAAATCAGTGAGAAATTAAAAAATGGGAACATTTTTATGGCTTGGCAAACACAGAGACATAATAACATTGCTGTATGAAAATCAGAACCAGACCAGCTGAAATCAAAAAAATTTTATGAAATCAACACGGTTCTCTGAGTACAAACTCTACGCACTCACTCTCTCTCTCTCTCTTAAAAACACATTCTGACACAGCTCATATTCACAGCACTAGATTCCTCAAATGGAAGCGGTTTTGAATTGGTGTGCTATAAAGTTCAAGTTCAATTTCTTTTTTTTAAAGGATATGATCGCAAAAATAACCTACAAAACATATTGTTAAGTAAAAACTCAAAACCGTAAAAATGGACTAAATTGACGTTGTTTTAATACTTCTACAACAACGACAGTCTGGTGCAGCCACCAACTGATTGTCATCATCTCATGATGGCTCAACTAGGCCTCAATCCTGCCATGGGAAAGCAGAGCACCACGACATATGAACTATCCAGTAGGTTTAGGCTACAACATTACGGAGGAGGAGCCAGGGGAGGAGCCTAGGAAAGCAAATCGAAAACCCTTTTCAAAACTAGTCCTCTATGACACCTCCACTAGCCAACTGACACCTCCACTAGCCAACTGACACCTCCACTAGCCAACAGACACCTCCACTAGCCAACAGACACCTCCACTAGCCAACAGACACCTCCACTAGCCAACAGACACCTCCACTAGCCAACAGACACCTCCACTAGCCAACAGACACCTCCACTAGCCAACAGACACCTCCACTAGCCAACAGACACCTCCACTAGCCAACTGACACTTCCACTAGCCAACAGACACCTCCACTAGCCAACAGACACCTCCACTAGCCAACAGACACCTCCACTAGCCAACAGACACCTCCACTAGCCAACAGACACCTCCACTAGCCAACAGACACCTCCACTAGCCAACAGACACCTCCACTAGCCAACTGACACCTCCACTAGCCAACTGACACCTCCACTAGCCAACTGACACCTCCACTAGCCAACTGACACCTCCACTAGCCAACAGACACCTCCACTAGCCAACAGACACCTCCACTAGCCAACAGACACCTCCACTAGCCAACAGACACCTCCACTAGCCAACTGACACCTCCACTAGCCAACTGACACTTCCACTAGCCAACTGACACCTCCACTAGCCAACAGACACCTCCACTAGCCAACTGACACCTCCACTAGCCAACAGACACCTCCACTAGCCAACAGACACCTCCACTAGCCAACTGACACCTCCACTAGCCAACTGACACCTCCACTAGCCAACTGACACCTCCACTAGCCAACAGACACCTCCACTAGCCAACAGACACCTCCACTAGCCAACAGACACCTCCACTAGCCAACAGACACCTCCACTAGCCAACTGACACCTCCACTAGCCAACAGACACCTCCACTAGCCAACTGACACCTCCACTAGCCAACTGACACCTCCACTAGCCAACTGACACCTCCACTAGCCAACTGACACCTCCACTAGCCAACTGACACCTCCACTAGCCAACTGACACCTCCACTAGCCAACAAACAACACACCTAATACAGTTCTCTCTGTTCAATGAATTCTCTCTTCTTGGAATAGTTCAGGATTAATCAAACTTAATTCTGATGAATCATAATGTTAACTTGGTAAACAACAACATAGACCTAGTATGTGGGGGAAAACTACAAGTGAACTGCCTCAATCGCCATGTCAGTTGTATAGGGAGTAGATTGCTAGCTACCATGTCAGTTGTATAGGGTGTAGATTGCTAGCTACCATGTCAGTTGTAAAGGGTGTAGATTGCTAGCTACCATGTCAGTTGTATAGGGTGTAGATTGCTAGCTACCATGTCAGTTGTATAGGGTGTAGATTGCTAGCTACCATGTCAGTTGTATAGGGTGTAGATTGCTAGCTACCATGTCAGTTGTATAGGGTGTAGATTACTAGCTACCATGTCAGTTGTATAGGGTGTAGATTGCTAGCTACCATGTCAGTTGTATAGGGTGTAGATTGCTAGCTACCATGTCAGTTGTATAGGGTGTAGATTGCTAGCTGCCATGTCAGTTGTATAGGGTGTAGATTGCTAGCTACCATGTCAGTTGTATAGGGTGTAGATTGCTAGCTGCCATGTCAGTTGTATAGGGTGTAGATTGCTAGCTACCATGTCAGTTGTATAGGGTGTAGATTGCTAGCTACCATGTCAGTTGTATAGGGTGTAGATTGCTAGCTACCATGTCAGTTGTATAGGGTGTAGATTGCTAGCTGCCATGTCAGTTGTATAGGGTGTAGATTGCTAGCTACCATGTCAGTTGTATAGGGTGTAGATTGCTAGCTACCATGTCAGTTGTATAGGGTGTAGATTGCTTGCTACCATGTCAGTTGTATAGGGTGTAGATTGCTAGCTACCATGGATGTGTCCAAAATGGAACAGAATGGAACGCAATTCCATTACAGTCAAAGGTTTGGACACACCTACTTCATTCTCATTCTCTCAACCAGCTTCACGAGGAATGCTTTTCCAACAGTCTTGAAGGAGTTCCCACATATGCTGAGCACTTCTTGGCTGCTTTTCCTTCACTCCGCGGTCCATCCCAAACCATCTCAATTGGGTTGAGGTCGGGTAATTGTAGAGGCCAGGTCATCTGATGCAGCACTCCATCACTCTCCTTCTTGGTCATATAGACCTTACACAGCCTGGAGGTGTTGGGTCATTGTCCTGTTGATAAACAAATGATAGTCCCACTAAGCTCAAACCAGATGGGATGGCGTATCACTGCAGAGTGCTGTGGAGGCCATGCTGGTTAAGTGTGCCTTGAATTCTAAATAAATCACTGACAGTGTCACCAGCCCCACACCATCACACCTCCTCCTCCATGCTTCACGGTGGGAACCACACATGCAGAGATCATCCGTTCACCTACTCTGCGTCTCACAAAGACACAGCGGTTGGAAACAAAAATCTAAAATTTAGACTCATCAGACCAAAATGACAGATTTCCACCGGTCTAATGTCCATTGCTTGTGTTTCTTGGCCCAAGCAAGTCTCTTCTTCTTATTGGTGTCCTTTAGTAGTGGTTTCTTTGCAGCAATTCAACCATGAAGGCCGGATTTACGCAGTCTCCTCTGAACAGTTGATATGTGTCTGTTACTTGAACTCTGAAGCATTTATTTGGGCTGCAATTTCTGAGGCTGGTAACTCTAATGAACTTATCCTCTGCAGCAGAGGTAACTCTGGATCTTCCTTTCCTGTGGTGGTCCTCATGAGAGCCAGTTTCATCCAAGCGCTTGAGGGTTTTGTGACTGCACTTGAAGAAACTTTCAAAGTTCTTGATATTTTCTGTATTGAATGACATTCATGTCTTAAAGTAATGATGGACTGTTGTTTCTCAATGCTTATTTGAGCTGTTCTTGCCATAATATGGACTTGGTCTTTTACCAAATAGGGCTATCTTCTGTATACCTCCCCTACATTGTCACAACACAACTGATTGGCTCAAACGCATTAAGAAAAGAAAGTCCACAAATTATCAAGGCACACCTGTTATTTGAAATGCATTCCAGGTGACTACCTCATGAAGCTGGTTGAGAGAATGCCCAGAAGTGTGCAAAGCTGTCATCATATATATATATATATATATAATTTATTATTCTGTGTGTGTAATTATATATATATATATATATATATATACATACACAGTGCCTTGCGAAAGTATTCGGCCCCCTTGAACTTTGCGACCTTTTGCCACATTTCAGGCTTCAAACATAAAGATATAAAACTGTATTTTTTTGTGAAGAATCAACAACAAGTGGGACACAATCATGAAGTGGAACGACATTTATTGGATATTTCAAACTTTTTTAACAAATCAAAAATCTGGCCTTTATGGAAGAGTGGCAAGAAGAAAGCCATTTCTTAAAGATATCCATAAAAAGTGTTGTTTAAAGTTTGCCACAAGCCACCTGGGAGACACACCAAACATGTGGGAGAAGGTGCTCTGGTCAGATGAAACCAAAATTGAACTTTTTGGCAACAATGCAAAACGTTATGTTTGGCGTAAAAGCAACACAGCTGAACACACCATCCCCACTGTCAAACATGGTGGTGGCAGCATCATGGTTTGGGCCTGCTTTTCTTCAGCAGGGACAGGGAAGATGGTTAAAATTGATGGGAAGATGGATGGAGCCAAATACAGGACCATTCTGGAAGAAAACCTGATGGAGTCTGCAAAAGACCTGAGACTGGGACGGAGATTTGTCTTCCAACAAGACAATGATCCAAAACATAAAGCAAAATCTACAATGGAATGGTTCAAAAATAAACATATCCAGGTGTTAGAATGGCTAAGTCAAAGTCAGGTGCACCTTCTGCTTGGGACAATAAAAGGCCACACAAAAATGTGCAGTTTTGTCACACAACACAATACCACAGATGTGTCAAGTTGAGGGAGCGTGCAATTGGCATGCTGACTGCAGAAATATCCACCAGAGCTGTTGCCAGAGAATTTAACGTTCAATTCTCTACCAATTTGGAAAACAGGCCAGCCCAGGACCTCCACATCTGGCTTCTTCACAAGCGGGATCTTCTGATGAGGGTTGGGGGGGGGGGGGGGGGGGGGGGGGGTGCTGAGAAGTATTTCTGTCTATAATAAAGCCCTTTGGCGGGTAAAAACTCATTCTGATTGGCTGGGCCTGGCCGGCTCCCAAGTGGGTGGGCCTATTCCCTCCCAGGCCCATGTGAAATCCATCAATTAGGGCCTAATTAAAGGGCCTTATTTAAATTGACGGATTTCCTTATATGAACTGTAACTTGGTAAAATATTTGAAATTGTTGCATGTTGCGTTTCTCTTTTTTGTTCAGTTTAGCAGGAAGTGTGTGTGTGCGCGCGTGTGTGTGTGTTTAGCAGTCTTATGGCTTGGGGGTAAAAGCTGTTCAGGGTCCTGTTGGTTCCAGACTTGGTGTATTGGTACCGCTTGCCGTGCGGTAGCAGAGAAAAGTCTTTGACCATTTCAGAAGCCACCTGGTGTTGCTGGAGTCTTTTTAGGGCCTTCCTCTGACACCGCCTGGTATAGAGGTCCTGGATGTCAAGAAGCTTGGCCCCAGTGATGTACTGGGCCGTACGTACTACCCTCTGTAGTGCCTTGCGGTCAGATGCCAAGCAGTTGCCATACCAGGCGGTGATACAGTCAGTCAAGATGCTCTCGATGGTGCAGCTGTAGAACTTTGAGGATCTGAGGCCCAAATCTTTTCAGCCTGCTGAGGGGGAAGAGGCGTTGTTGTGCCCTATTCACGTTGGTGTGCTTAATTCCTTAGTGATGTGGAAACCGAGGAACTTGAAGCTGTTCACCTGCTCCACTACAGCCCCATCGATGTGGATGGGGGCATGCCTAGCCCTCCTTTTCCTGTACTCCACGATCAACTCCTTCGTCTTGCTCACGTTGAGGGAGAGGTTGTTGTCCTGGCACCACAATGCCAGTCCTCTGACCTCCTCCCTGTCGTGTCATCAGCAAACTTAATGATGGTGTTGGAGTCGTGGGTGAACAAGGAGTACAGGAGGGGACTGAGCACGCACCCCTGGGGAGCTCCAGTGTTTAAGGTCAGTGTTGTGTTAGTGTTGCTATCTACCCTCACCACCTAGGGGCGGCCCGTCAAGAAGTCCAGGATCCAGTTGTAGAGGGAGGTGTTTAGTCCCAGGGTCCTTAGCTTATTGACGAGCTTGGCGGTTACTATGGTGTTGAACGCTGAGCTGTAGTCAATAAACAGCATTCTCACATATAGGTGTTCCTCTTGTCCAGATGGGAGAGGGAAGTGTGGAGTGCAATACAGATTGCATCATCATCTGTGGATCTGTGGGGGAGGTATGTGAATTGGAGTGGGTCCAGGGTTTCTGGGATAATGGTGTTGACGTGAGCCATGACCAGCCTTTTCAAATACATTTCATGGCTACAGATAGTCATGCTATAGTCATTTAGGCAGGTTATCCTTGGGAGCTCTTGAGCACGGGGACAGAGTGTCAGAGGAGCACAGAGACACAGTGGCACTATGAAGAGAGAAAGCTACTTCACCGTGTTTATGTAACGACAGCTACTACTGCCCATCTGCATGGCCTCTCCCTCGTTGTGTGTCTGAGAACGTGGCGGTCAACGAAAGGGACGGTCATTTTAAACACCTTCTACGTTTAGTTGTCTCATTGCAAGAATTCAGTGTGTGTGTGTGTGTGTGTGTGTCTGTGTGTGCCTGTGTAACTATGAGTGTGTGATGTCTTTGTGAGTAATTGAGGTCTCCACACCCTCATATCTCCAGGTCATCATTATACTGTGGGTTCCCTCCCATCGGCATCTGGCGGACTACAGATTACAGGACTGGGTGTGTGTGTGTGTGTGTGTGTGTGTGTGTATAGTTTCCTCAACATAGTCATCTGGCAGACATCAGATTACAGGACTGTATGTGTGTGTGTGTGTGGTTTCCTCAACATAGTCATCTGGCAGCACCTTGGATTACAGGAGGACATTGGATTTAGGACTGGATGTGTAGAGTGGAGGACATCACTGTGGGGGTAAATGTGTAGGGTGGAGGACATCACTGTGGGGGTAAATGTGTAGGGTGGAGGACATCACTGTGGGGGTAAATGTGTAGAGTGGAGTACATCACTGTGGGGTAAATGTGTAGAGTGGAGGACATCACTGTGGGGGTAAATGTGTAGAGTGGAGGACATCACTGTGGGGGTAAATGTGTAGAGTGGAGGACATCACTGTGGGGTAAATGTGTAGAGTGGAGGACATCACTGTGGGGGTAAATGTGTAGAGTGGAGGACAGCACTGTGGGGGTAAATGTGTAGAGTGGAGGACATCACTGTGGGGGTAAATGTGTAGAGTGGAGGACATCACTGTGGGGGTAAATGTGTAGAGGACATCACTGTGGGGGTAAATGTGTAGAGTGGAGGACATCACTGTGGGGGTAAATGTGTAGAGTGGAGGACATCACTGTGGGGGTAAATGTGTAGAGTGGAGGACATCACTGTGGGGGTAAATGTGTAGGGTGGAGGACATCACTGTGGGGGTAAATGTGTAGAGGACATCACTGTGGGGGTAAATGTATTAGAGTGGAGGACATCACTGTGGCAGTAAATGTGTAGAGTGGAGGAATTCACTGTGGGGGTAAATGTGTAGAGTGGAGGACATCACTGTGGGGGTAAATGTGTAGAGTGGAGGACATCACTGTGGGGGTAAATGTGTAGAGGACATCACTGTGGGGGTAAATGTGTAGAGTGGAGGACATCACTGTGGGGTAAATATGTAGGACATCACTGTGGGGTAAATGTGTAGAGTGGAGGACATCACTGTGGGGGTAAATGTGTAGATTGGAGGACATCACTGTGGGGTAAATGTGTAGATTGGAGGACATCACTGTGGGGTAAATGTGTAGAGTGGAGGACATCACTGTGGGGTAAATGTGTAGATTGGAGGACATCACTGTGGGGGTAAATGTGTAGAGTGGAGGACATCACTGTGGGGGTAAATGTGTAGAGTGGAGGACATCACTGTGGGGGTAAATGTGTAGAGTGGGGGTAAATGTGTAGATTGGAGGACATCACTGTGGGGGTAAATGTGTAGAGTGGAGGACATCACTGTGGGGGTAAATGTTTAGAGTGGAGGACATCACTGTGGGATAAATGTGGAGGACATCACTGTGGGGGTAAAGGTGTAGATTGGAGGACATCACTGTGGGGGTAAATGTGTAGAGTGGAGAACATCACTGTGGGGTAAATGTGTAGAGTGGAGGACATCACTGTGGGGTAAATGTGTAGAGTGGAGGACATCACTGTGGGGTAAATATGTAGGACATCACTGTGGGGTAAATGTGTAGAGTGGAGGACATCACTGTGGGGGTAAATGTGTAGAGTGGAGGACATCACTGCGGGGTAAATGTGTAGAGTGGAGGACATCACTGTGGGGGTAAATGTGTACAGTGGAGGACATCACTGTGGGGGTAAATGTGTAGAGTGGAGGACATCACTGTGGGGGTAAATGTGTAGGGTGGAGGACATCACTGTGGGGGTAAATGTGTAGGGTGGAGGACATCACTGTGGGGGTAATTGTGTAGAGTGGAGGACAGCACTGTGGGGGTAAATGTGTAGAGTGGAGGACATCACTGTGGGGGTAAATGTGTAGGGTGGAGGACATCACTGTGGGGGTAAATGTGTAGAGTGGAGGACATCACTGTGGGGGTAAATGTGTAGAGTGGAGGACATCACTGTGGGGGTAAATGTGTAGAGTGGAGGACATCACTGTGGGGGTAAATGTGTAGATTGGAGGACATCACTGTGGGGGTAAATGTGTAGGGTGGAGGACATCACTGTGGGGGTAAATGTGTAGAGGACATCACTGTGGGGGTAAATGTGTAGAGTGGAGGACATCACTGTGGCGGTAAATGTGTAGAGTGGAGGAATTCACTGTGGGGGTAAATGTGTAGAGTGGAGGACATCACTGTGGGGGTAAATGTGTAGAGTGGAGGACATCACTGTGGGGGTAAATGTGTAGAGGACATCACTGTGGAGGTAAATGTGTAGAGTGGAGGACATCACTGTGGGGTAAATATGTAGGACATCACTGTGGGGTAAATGTGTAGAGTGGAGGACATCACTGTGGGGTAAATGTGTAGATTGGAGGACATCAGTGTGGGGGTAAATGTGTAGAGTGGAGGACATCACTGTGGGGGTAAATGTTTAGAGTGGAGGACATCACTGTGGGGTAAATGTGGAGGACATCACTGTGGGGGTAAAGGTGTAGATTGGAGGACATCACTGTGGGGGTAAATGTGTAGAGTGGAGGACATCACTGTGGGGTAAATGTGTAGAGTGGAGGACATCACTGTGGGGTAAATGTGTAGGACATCACTGTGGGGTAAATGTGTAGAGTGGAGGACATCACTGTGGGGTAAATGTGTAGAGTGGAGGACATCACTGTGGGGTAAATGTGTAGAGTGGAGGACATCACTGTGGGGATAAATGTGTAGAGTGGAGGACATCACTGTGGGGGTAAATGTGTAGGGTGGAGGACATCACTGTGGGGGTAAATGTGTAGGGTGGAGGACATCACTGTGGGGGTAAATGTGTAGAGTGGAGGACAGCACTGTGGGGGTAAATGTGTAGAGTGGAGGACATCACTGTGGGGGTAAATGTGTAGAGTGGAGGACATCACTGTGGCGGTAAATGTGTAGAGTGGAGGAATTCACTGTGGGGGTAAATGTGTAGAGTGGAGGACATCACTGTGGGGGTAAATGTGTAGAGTGGAGGACATCACTGTGGGGGTAAATGTGTAGAGGACATCACTGTGGGGGTAAATGTGTAGAGTGGAGGACATCACTGTGGGGTAAATATGTAGGACATCACTGTGGGGTAAATGTGTAGAATGTAGGACATCACTGTGGGGTAAATGTGTAGAGTGGAGGACATCACTGTGGGGTAAATGTGTAGATTGGAGGACATCACTGTGGGGGTAAATGTGTAGGGTGGAGGACATCACTGTGGGGGTAAATGTTTAGAGTGGAGGACATCACTGTGGGGTAAATGTGGAGGACATCACTGTGGGGGTAAAGGTGTAGATTGGAGGACATCACTGTGGGGGTAAATGTGTAGAGTGGAGGACATCACTGTGGGGTAAATGTGTAGAGTGGAGGACATCACTGTGGGGTAAATATGTAGGACATCACTGTGGGGTAAATGTGTAGAGTGGAGGACATCACTGTGGGGGTAAATGTGTAGAGTGGAGGACATCACTGTGGGGGTAAATGTGTAGAGTGGAGGACATCACTGTGGGGTAAATATGTAGAGTGGAGGACATCACTGTGGGGTAAATGTGTAGAGTGGAGGACATCACTGTGGGGTAAATGTGTAGAGTGGAGGACATCACTGTGGGGTAAATGTGTAGAGTGGAGGACATCACTGTGGGGTAAATGTGTAGAGTGGAGGACATCACTGTGGGGATAAATATGTAGAGTGGAGGACATCACTGTGGGGGTAAATGTGTAGGGTGGAGGACATCACTGTGGGGGTAAATGTGTAGAGTGGAGGACATCACTGTGGGGGTAAATGTGTAGAGTGGAGGACATCACTGTGGGGGTAAATGTGTAGGGTGGAGGACATCACTGTGGGGGTAAATGTGTAGAGTGGAGGACATCACTGTGGGGGTAAATGTGTAGAGTGGAGGACATCACTGTGGGGGTAAATGTGTAGAGTGGAGGACATCACTGTGGGGGTAAATGTGTAGAGTGGAGGACATCACTGTGGGGTAAATGTGTAGAGTGGAGGACATCACTGTGGGGGTAAATGTGTAGGGTGGAGGACATCACTGTGGGGGTAAATGTGTAGGGTGGAGGACATCACTGTGGGGTAAATGTGTAGAGTGGAGGACATCACTGTGGGGGTAAATGTGTAGAGTGGAGGACATCACTGTGGGGGTAAATGTGTAGAGTGGAAGACATCACTGTGGGGTAAATGTGTAGAGTGGAGGACATCACTGTGGGGTAAATGTGTAGAGTGGAGGACATCACTGTGGGGGTAAATGTGTAGAGTGGAGGACATCACTGTGGGGGTAAATGTGTAGAGTGGAGGACATCACTGTGGGGTAAATGTGTAGAGTGGAGGACATCACTGTGGGGGTAAATGTGTAGAGTGGAGGACATCACTGTGGGGGTAAATGTGTAGAGTGGAGGACATCACTGTGGGGGTAAATGTGTAGAGTGGAGGACATCACTGTGGGGGTAAATGTGTAGAGTGGAGGACATCACTGTGGGGGTAAATGTGTAGAGTGGAGGACATCACTGTGGGGGTAAATGTGTAGAGTGGAGGACATCACTGTGGGGTAAATGTGGAGGACATCACTGTGGGGGTAAAGGTGTAGATTGGAGGACATCACTGTGGGGGTAAATGTGTAGAGTGGAGGACATCACTGTGGGGTAAATGTGTAGAGTGGAGGACATCACTGTGGGGGTAAATGTGTAGAGTGGAGGACATCACTGTGGGGGTAAATGTGTAGAGTGGAGGACATCACTGTGGGGTAAATGTGTAGAGTGGAGGACATCCCTGTGGGGGTAAATGTGTAGAGTGGAGGACATCACTGTGGGGGTAAATGTGTAGAGTGGAGGACATCACTGTGGGGGTAAATGTGTAGATTGGAGGACATCACTGTGGGGGTAAATGTGTAGAGTGGAGGACATCACTGTGGGGGTAAATGTGTAGAGTGGAGGACATCACTGTGGGGGTAAATGTGTAGAGTGGAGGACATCACTGTGGGGGTAAATGTTTATTTAATCAAACAGTCAGCATCTCTCTGACCACACCTCACTAATTACTTACTGCATTTAAAAATATATATTTTTAGTCAGTTGACAGTAATATTATGGCACAAGTGAAACACTAAAGGACTGGTTTCCTGGACACAGATTAAGACTGGACTAAAATAACTCTAAATGATCCATTGAAAGTGCTCGTGACTGTATCTGTGTCCGGGGAAATCCGACCCGAGATGCTCCCCACGTCATCTTGTCTTGAGACAGGTGACATGGTTGATGACTCTGACCAGGTGCTGAAGTGGGGTGTAGGAAGGGAGCTACTCACGGTTTCACTTGCTTGTCGTCTCTTCTTACTGTGATGATTAAACCCCGTATCCACCTTCTCTGCCAGCTCCATCTTGTGCTTGTTCCTCTTGTAGGCCGATAGACTGAACTCTAGACAACACAGAACACATAGCTCATATACTGTAGAGGGAAGGTAACACAGAACAACTCATACTGTAGAGGGAAGGTAACAGAACACATAGCTCATTTACTGTAGAGGGACGTTAACAGAACACATAGCTCATATACTGTAGAGGGACGGCAACACAGAACACATAGCTCATATACTGTAGAGGGAAGGTAACAGAACACATAGCTCATATACTGTAGAGGGAAGGCAACACAGAACACATAGCTCATATACTGTAGAGGGACGGCAACACAGAACAACTCATACTGTAGAGGGACGGTAACAGAGCACATAGCTCATATACTGTAGAGGGAAGGTAACACAGAACACATAGCTCATATACTGTACAGGGAAGGCAACACAGAACAACTCATATACTGTAGAGGGAAGGTAACAGAGCACATAGCTCATATACTGTACAGGGAAGGCAACACAGAACAACTCATATACTGTAGAGGGAAGGTAACAGAGCACATAGCTCATATACTGTACAGGGAAGGCAACACAGAACAACTCATATACTGTAGAGGGAAGGTAACAGAGCACATAGCTCATATACTGTAGAGGGAAGGTAACACAGAACACATAGCTCATATACTGTACAGGGAAGGCAACACAGAACAACTCATATACTGTAGAGGGAAGGTAACAGAGCACATAGCTCATATACTGTACAGGGAAGGCAACACAGAACAACTCATATACTGTAGAGGGAAGGTAACAGAGCACATAGCTCATATACTGTACAGGGAAGGCAACACAGAACAACTCATATACTGTAGAGGGAAGGTAACAGAACACATAGCTCATATACTGTAGAGGGAAGGTAACAGAACACATAGCTCATATACTGTAGAGGGAAGGTAACAGAACACATAGCTCATATACTGTAGAGGGAAGGTAACAGAGCACATAGCTCATATACTGTAGAGGGAAGGTAACAGAGCACATAGCTCATATACTGTAGAGGGACGGCAACACAGAACACATAGCTCATATACTGTAGAGGGAAGGTAACAGAGCACATAGCTCATATACTGTAGAGGGAAGGCAAGATGAGATAGACACACAAAAAGTGAAAGCAGATTTCCTCTATGAGTTATTTTATGTGCCAGGTGATTAGTTGAAGGTGGTCTTGTCTGGGTCTGATGATGGTGGTAGGTCAGACAACAGACTACATACGCCCCCTGGTGGCAAGGGTTATAATTCCTAATCTAAACTACTCAAACAAAAAATTTACCCAACATGCAACAATTCCAAAGATTTTTCTGAGTTACAGAACATTTCAGGAAAATCGGTCCAATTAAATAAATTAATTAGGCCCTAATCTATGGATTTCCCATGACTGGGCAGGTGAACAGCCTTGGAGGACAGGTGTACAGCCTTGGAGGACAGGTGTACAGCCTTGGAGGACAGGTGAACAGCCATGGAGGACAGGTGAACAGCCTTGGAGGACAGGTGTACAGCCTTGGAGGACAGGTGTACAGCCTTGGAGGACAGGTGAACAGCCTTGGAGGACAGGTGAACAGCCATGGAGGACAGGTGAACAGCCTTGGAGGACAGGTGTACAGCCTTGGAGGACAGGTGACCAGCCTTGGAGGACAGGTGACCAGCCTTGGAGGACAGGTGAACAGCCTTGTAGGACAGGTAAACAGCCTTGGAGGACAGGTGACCAGCCATGGAGGACAGGTAAACAGCCTTGGAGGACAGGTGTACAGCCTTGGAGGACAGGTGAACAGCCATGGAGGACAGGTGACCAGCCTTGGAGGACAGGTGTACAGCCTTGGAGGACAGGTGTACAGCCTTGGAGGACAGGTGTACAGCCTTGGAGGACAGGTGTACAGCCTTGGAGGACAGGTGTACAGCCTTGGAGGACAGGTGACCAGCCTTGGAGGACAGGTGACCAGCCTTGGAGGACAGGTGAACAGCCATGGAGGACAGGTGAACAGCCATGGAGGACAGGTGGCTAGCCATGGAGGACAGGTGGACAGCCATGGAGGACAGGTGACCAGCCATGGAGGACAGGTGAACAGCCATGGAGGACAGGTGAACAGCCATGTGGAGGACAGGTTAACAGCCATGTGGAGGACAGGTGACCAGCCATGTGGAGGACAGCTGACCAGCCATGTGGAGGACAGGTGACCAGCCATGTGGAGGACAGGTAAACAGCCATGTGGAGGACAGGTAAACAGCCATGTGGAGGACAGGTAAACAGCCATGGGTGGACAGGTAAACAGCCATGTGGAGGACAGGTAAACAGCCATGTGGAGGACAGGTAAACAGCCATGTGGAGGACAGGTAAACAGCCATGGGTGGACAGGTAAACAGCCATGTGGAGGACAGGTAAACAGCCATGTGGAGGACAGGTAAACAGCCATTTGGAGGACAGGTGACCAGCCATGTGGAGGACAGGTGACCAGCCTTGGAGGACAGGTGAACAGCCATGGAGGACAGGGAAACAGCCATGGAGGACAGGTGAACACCCATGGAGGACAGGTGCACAGCCATGTGGAGGACAGGTGCACAGCCATGTGGAGGACAGGTGAACAGCCATGTGGAGGACAGGTGAACAGCCATGGAGGACAGGTGAACAGCCATGGAGGACAGGTGAACAGCCATGGAGGACAGGTGAACAGCCATGGAGGACAGGTGACCAGCCTTGGAGGACAGGTGACCAGCCTTGGAGGACAGGTGACCAGCCTTGGAGGACAGGTGACCAGCCTTGGAGGACAGGTGACCAGCCATGGAGGACAGGTGACCAGCCTTGGAGGACAGGTGACCAGCCATGGAGGACAGGTGAACAGCCATGGAGGACAGGTGGCCAGCCATGGAGGACAGGTGGACAGCCATGGAGGACAGGTGACCAGCCATGGAGGACAGGTGAACAGCCATGGAGGACAGGTGAACAGCCATGTGGAGGACAGGTTAACAGCCATGTGGAGGACAGGTGACCAGCCATGTGGAGGACAGCTGACCAGCCATGTGGAGGACAGGTGACCAGCCATGTGGAGGACAGGTAAACAGCCATGTGGAGGACAGGTAAACAGCCATGTGGAGGACAGGTAAACAGCCATGTGGAGGACAGGTAAACAGCCATGTGGAGGACAGGTAAACAGCCATGTGGAGGACAGGTAAACAGCCATGTGGAGGACAGGTAAACAGCCATGTGGAGGACAGGTAAACAGCCATTTGGAGGACAGGTGACCAGCCATGTGGAGGACAGGTGACCAGCCTTGGAGGACAGGTGAACAGCCATGGAGGACAGGGAAACAGCCATGGAGGACAGGTGAACACCCATGGAGGACAGGTGCACAGCCATGTGGAGGACAGGTGCACAGCCATGTGGAGGACAGGTGAACAGCCATGGAGGACAGGTGAACAGCCATGGAGGACAGGTGAACAGCCATGGAGGACAGGTGAACAGCCATGGAGGACAGGTGAACAGCCTTGGAGGACAGGTGAACAGCCATGGAGGACAGGTGAACAGCCATGGAGGACAGGTGAACAGCCATGGGTGGGGTGGGGCCTTGGAGGACAGGTGCACAAGATGGATGTGGAGGTCCTGGGCTGGCATTACACACGGTCTGTGGTTATGAGGCCAGTTGGACGAGCTGCCAAATTCTGTAAAACGACGTTGAATGCAGCTTACGGTAGAGAAATCCACATTAAATTCTCTGACAACAGCTGTGGTGGACATTCCTGCCGTCAACATGCCAATTGCACGCTCCCTCAAAACTTGAGACATCTGTGGCATTGTGTTGCGTGACAAAACTTCACATTTTAGAGAGTGGCCTTCTATTGATCCCCAGCACAAGGTCCACCTGTGTAATGATCGTGCTGTTTAATCAGCTTCTTGAAATGCCACACCTGTCAGGTGGATGGATGATTTTGGAATGAGATGTTGGATGAGCAGGTGTCCACATTGTTTTGGTCATGTAGTGGAGTTTGGAAAAAAAAAGAGTCTTCAACTTGATCCTGTTTTTCTGAAGAACTCTTTACCCTTCTCTACTGTATTTGTATAGGTTGTTAGTTTTACCTCCCAGTCTGCTATAACAGAACAACCCTTTACCTCCCAGTCTGCTATAACAGAACGACCCGTTACCTCCCAGTCTGCTGTAACAGAACGACCCTTTACCTCCCAACAGAACAACCCTTTACCTCCCAGTCTGCTATAACAGAACGACCCGTTACCTCCCAGTCTGCTATAACAGAACGACCCGTTACCTCCCAGTCTGCTATAACAGAACAACCCTTTACCTCCCAGTCTGCTATAACAGAACGACCCGTTACCTCCCAGTCTGCTATAAGAGAACGACCCGTTACCTCCCAGTCTGCTATAAGAGAACGACCCTTTACCTCCCAACAGAACAACCCTTTACCTCCCAGTCTGCTATAACAGAACGACCCTTTACCTCCCAACAGAACGACCCTTTACCTCCCAACAGAATGACCCTTTACCTCCCAGTCTGCTGTAACAGAACAACCCTTTACCTCCCAACAGAACAACCCTTTACCTCCCAACAGAACGACCCTTTACCTCCCAACAGAATGACCCTTTACCTCCCAGTCTGCTATAACAGAACGACCCGTTACCTCCCAGTCTGCTATAACAGAACGACCCGTTACCTCCCAGTCTGCTGTAACAGAACGACCCTTTACCTCCCAACAGAACAACCCTTTACCTCCCAGTCTGCTATAACAGAACGACCCGTTACCTCCCAGTCTGCTATAACAGAACGACCCGTTACCTCCCAGTCTGCTATAACAGAACGACCCTTTACCTCCCAGTCTGCTATAACAGAACGACCCGTTACCTCCCAGTCTGCTATAAGAGAACGACCCGTTACCTCCCAGTCTGCTATAAGAGAACGACCCTTTACCTCCCAACAGAACAACCCTTTACCTCCCAGTCTGCTATAACAGAACGACCCTTTACCTCCCAACAGAACGACCCTTTACCTCCCAACAGAATGACCCTTTACCTCCCAGTCTGCTGTAACAGAACAACCCTTTACCTCCCAACAGAACAACCCTTTACCTCCCAGTCTGCTATAACAGAACGACCCTTTACCTCCCAACAGAACGACCCTTTACCCCCCAGTCTGCTGTAACAGAACGACCCTTTACCTCCCAACAGAACGACCCTTTACCTCCCAAAAGAACGACCCTTTACCTCCCAGTCTGTTATAACAGAACGACCCTTTACCCTCCAGTCTGCTATAACAGAACGACCCTTTACCTCCCAGTCTGCTATAACAGAACGACCCTTTACCTCCCAACAGAACGACCCTTTACCTCCCAACAGAACGACCCTTTACCTCCCAGTCTGCTATAACAGAACGACCCTTTACCTCCCAGTCTGCTATAACAGAACGACCCGTTACCTCCCAACAGAACGACCCGTTACCTCCCAGTCTGCTATAACAGAACGACCCTTTACCTACCGACAGAACGACCCGTTACCTCCCAGTCTGCTGTAACAGAACGACCCTTTACCTCCCAACAGAACGACCCTTAACCTCCCAACAGAACGACCCGTTACCTCCCAACAGAACGACCCGTTACCTCCCAACAGAACGACCCGTTACCTCCCAACAGAACGACCCGTTACCTCCCAACAGAACGACCCGTTACCTCCCAGTCTGCTATAACAGAACGACCCGTTACCTCCCAGTCTGCTATAACAGAACGACCCGTTACCTCCCAGTCTGCTGTAACAGAACGACCCTTAACCTCCCAGTCTGCTATAACAGAACGACCCTTAACCTCCCAGTCTGCTATAACAGAACGACCCGTTACCTCCCAGTCTGCTATAACAGAACGACCCTTAACCTCCCAGTCTGCTATAACAGAACGACCCTTAACCTCCCAGTCTGCTATAACAGAACGACCCGTTACCTCCCAGTCTGCAGTAACAGAACGACCCGTTACCTCCCAGTCTGCTGTAACAGAACGACCCGTTACCTCCCAGTCTGCTATAACAGAACGACTCGTTACCTCCCAGTCTGCTATAACAGAACGACTCGTTACCTCCCAGTCTGCTATAACAGAACGACCCATAACCTCCCAGTCTGCTATAACAGAACGACCCGTTACCTCCCAGTCTGCTGTAACAGAACGACCCGTTACCTCCCAGTCTGCTATAACAGAACGACTCGTTACCTCCCAGTCTGCTATAACAGAACGACCCTTTACCTCCCAGTCTGCTATAACAGAACGACCCTTTTACCCCCCAGTCTGCTATAACAGAACGACCTTTGAGACAATAAAATATAATTCTGGTTCTAATCTAGACTGTGTGAGGCAGGGAGAGACCATAAACAGTCAACTCAGTATCCAGACTACCAATGATGTATGTTACTAAATCCTTATTAAGGTTTAATGACTTCCAGAAAACAAACCAAATCTAAATTGAGGCCACCTATCAAATAAGTTTATAAAAACAATTGAATCAAAGAGTAGCTAGGAAATCAAATCTGGGCAATTAAGTCATTTAGACAATTAAATGGAATGCAATCAGGCTTAGTAAAAATAACATAGAGCCAATGGCAACCAGAGGGAGGGAGAGGGGGGGAGAGAGGGAGAGAAAGAGGGGGGGGTGAGGGAGAGGAAGGGAGAGAAAGAGGGGGGAGAGAGGGAGAGAAAGGGGGGGGAGAGGGAGAGGAAGGGAGAGAAAGAGGGGGGAAGAGGGGAGAGAGAGACGCAGAGAGAGAGAGAGAGAGACACACAGAGAGAGAGACACAGAGAGAGAGAGAGAGAGAGAGAGAGAGACACAGAGAGAGAGAGAGAGAGAGAGAGAGACACAGAGAGAGAGAGACAGAGAGAGACACAGAGAGAGAGACACAGAGAGAGAGACACAGAGAGAGAGACACAGAGAGAGAGAGACAGAGAGAGAGAGACAGAGAGAGAGAGACACAGAGAAAGAGAGAGAGACACACAGAGAGAGAGAGAGAGAGAGAGAGAGAGAGAGAGAGAGAGAGACACAGAGAGACACAGAGAGACACAGAGAGAGAGAGAGACACACAGAGAGAGAGTGGAGCGAGGAGAGCGAGCGAGGGAGTACCACTACCAGATGTGTAAACTCATTATATCCTCTGAATTATTCACCAATGGAGTAAAAGAGAATGGCTTGAAATGACCAGACATCAAGGCTGTCACAAACAGCACCCTATTCCCTACGTAGTGAACTGCTTTTGACCAGGGCAACAAGAGTATACTCTGGCAAGAGCCCTTACGAAAACACAGTCAGATAAAAATATAAGCTCTTTCTAAACTGTTCTCTTTCAAACAATGCAATACGGGTGTATTATTGGGTGAGACCATGCCAATCAGCATCTAGTCTATTGTCCAAAAGTTCAAGAGGCGTGCGTGTGTGTGTGTGTGTGTGTGTTCTCCAGTACAGTAAATACATTGATCTCAACTGTGGAACTAAGGATTGGCCTGTTAATGTTGACAACACATCACTCTGACATGCATCAGAGCTTTCGCGTGCAAACACCCTAAAACTACAAATAACATGGAGGCACGCTTCAAACACCCTAAAACTACAAATAACATGGAGGCACGCTTCAAACACCCTAAAACTACAAATAACATGGAGGCACGCTTCAAACACCCTAAAACTACAAATAACATGGAGGCACGCTTCAAACACCCTAAAACTACAAATAACATGGAGGCACGCTTCAAACACCCTAAAACTACAAATAACATGGAGGCACGCTTCAAACACCCTAAAACTACAACTAACATGGAGGCACACTTCAAACACCCTAAAACTACAAATAACATGGAGGCACGCTTCAAACACCCTAAAACTACAAATAACATGGAGGCACGCTTCAAACACCCTAAAACTACAAATAACATGGAGGCACGCTTCAAACACCCTAAAACTACAAATAACATGGAGGCACGCTTCAAACACCCTAAAACTACAACTAACATGGAGGCACACTTCAAACACCCTAAAACTACAACTAACATGGAGGCACGCTTCAAACACCCTAAAACTACAAATAACATGGAGGCACGCTTCAAACACCCTAAAACTACAAATAACAATGGAGGCACGCTTCAAACACCCTAAAACTACAACTAACATGGAGGCACGCTTCAAACACCCTAAAACTACAACTAACATGGAGGCACGCTTCAAACACCCTAAAACTACAACTAACATGGAGGCACGCTTCAAACACCCTAAAACTACAACTAACATGGAGGCACGCTTCAAACACCCTAAAACTACAACTAACATGGAGGCACGCTTCAAACACCCTAAAACTACAACTAACATGGAGGCACGCTTCAAACCGGCTGGTCACTACCACACGGTCAGGCTGGTCACTACCACACGGTCAGGCTGGTCACTACCACACAGTCAGGCTGGTCACTACCACGTGGTCAGGCTGGTCACTACCACGTGGTCAGGCTGGTCACTACCACGTGGTCAGGCTGGTCACTACCACGTGGTCAGGCTGGTCACTACCACGTGGTCAGGCTGGTCACTACCACGCGGTCAGGCTGGTCACTACCACACGGTCAGGCTGGTCATTACCACACGGTCAGGCTGGTCACTACCACACGGCCAGGCTGGTCACTACCACACGGCCAGGCTGGTCACTACCACACGGCCAGGCTGGTCACTACCACACGGCCAGGCTGGTCACTACCACACGGTCAGGCTGGTCACTACCACACGGTCAGGCTGGTCACTACCACGTGGTCAGGCTGGTCACTACCACGTGGTCAGGCTGGTCACTACCACGCGGTCAGGCTGGTCACTACCACGCAGTCAGGTTCACTCAAAAGGTTAGGAAAACAATGTTGATTTACTCTCATTTACATGGTCACTCACACGTCAGGATTTGGACCGCCCCCCCCCCCCCCCCTCCCAGCTAGAAAACATGATTGACTGATTGACAGATACTCACTGGTAGCCATCTTCTCTGAGGGACAAGGAGGTATCCCATGGTTCACAGCCCAGTCATGTGCTCCTCGACCCACTAGAAAGCTTAAGAGATAAAAAAAAAAGGACAATAAGTGATACTTTCAGTGGAGGAAATCCATCGCAGAGATCACAGAGATTAAATCACACCTCTAGCTCTTGGCCCCGGTTGGATTATATGTTCTCTCAGTCATTTCAGATATCCTTTTCACCATTAATTCCCTTGCGAGTTAGTAGAGTGTTACTGCTGTGCCAGTGATCGTTACAGAAATAGATAAGAGCCTCCTGGGTTACATTGAGCTCCACAAAGTAAATCTGTGAAAGGTAAGACAAAATACTGGACAAAAGTGTTTTTTTTTAAATAATTTTTTAAAAGAGATGTTTACCAGGGGGGTATTCGTCCGGCTGACAGCTTTCCTTTCTGGGCTTCACTCAGTAACCTGTTGGCCACCAGCACTGGGTTGTTTATACCTGCACAGGAAACAGAAAGGTTGTGAATCAAGGGGTTTTACATAGGTCCCTGTCTCCATGGTACATATAGATCCACCAGGCCATGTTCTGTGGTTAGGACGGCGTAAACACACGTTCACTCGGCTGTTCTTATGTAATAAACCAAGAAATCAGCAGGTAGTCGTTCACGCGGCAGGAAGCCTAGTGGTTAGAGCGTTGGGCCAAGTAACCGAAAGGTTGCTAGATCGAACTGACAAGGTGAAAATCTGTCGTTCTGTCCCTAAAACAAGGCAGTTAACCCACTGTTCCCAGGCCGTCATTGTAAATAAGAATGTGTTCTTAACTGACTTGCCTAGATAAATAAAGGTTAAATTAAAAAAACATTTTAAAAAAATGCTTGAAGGGAGAACCCAGCACCGCAGCTAATGATGAGATGGATTAGTCCATTAGACCAGTGTTTATTAATCCTGGTTCTGGTGAACCCAAAGGCCGTCCACATTTTGGTCCACGTACGAGACCTCCCCAGACATATGAACGTGTCATAAATCATGGCAAAATGCTTAGCATTGTAGGAAATTAGCTTTAAAACAGTAACATTTTCTCTCCACCCCATGGCAAAATGCTTAGCATTGTAGGAAATTAGCTTTAAAACAGTAACATTTTCCCTCCACCCCATGGCAAAATGCTTAGCATTGTAGGAAATTAGCTTTAAAACAGTAACATTTTCTCTCCACCCCATGGCAAAATGCTTAGCATTGTAGGAAATTAGCTTTAAAACAGTAACATTTTCTCCACCCCATGGCAAAATGCTTAGCATTGTAGGAAATTAGCTTTAAAACAGTAACATTTTCTCTCCACCCCATGGCAAAATGCTTAGCATTGTAGGAAATTAGCTTTAAAACAGTAACATTTTCCCTCCACCCCATGGCAAAATGCTTAGCATTGTAGGAAATTAGCTTTAAAACAGTAACATTTTCTCCACCCCATGGCAAAATGCTTAGCATTGTAGGAAATTAGCTTTAAAACAGTAACATTTTCTCTCCACCCCATGGCAAAATGCTTAGCATTGTAGGAAATTAGCTTTAAAACAGTAACATTTTCTCTCCACCCCATGGCAAAATGCTTAGCATTGTAGGAAATTAGCTTTAAAACAGTAACATTTTCCCTCCACCCCATGGCAAAATGCTTAGCATTGTAGGAAATTAGCTTTAAAACAGTAACATTTTCTCTCCACCCCATGGCAAAATGCTTAGCATTGTAGGAAATTAGCTTTAAAACAGTAACATTTTCTCCACCCCATGGCAAAATGCTTAGCATTGTAGGAAATTAGCTTTAAAACAGTAACATTTTCTCTCCACCCCATGGCAAAATGCTTAGCATTGTAGGAAATTAGCTTTAAAACAGTAACATTCTCTCTCCACCCCATGGCAAAATGCTTAGCATTGTAGGAAATTCGCTTTAAAACAGTAACATTTTCTCCACCCCATGGCAAAATGCTTAGAATTGTAGGAAATTAGCTTTAAAACAGTAACATTTTCTCTCCACCCCATGGCAAAATGCTTAGCATTGTAGGAAATTAGCTTTAAAACAGTAACATTTTCTCTCCACCCCATGGCAAAATGCTTAGCATTGTAGGAAATTAGCTTTAAAACAGTAACATTTTCCCTCCACCCCATGGCAAAATGCTTAGCATTGTAGGAAATTAGCTTTAAAACAGTAACATTTTCCCTCCACCCCATGGCAAAATGCTTAGCATTGTAGGAAATTAGCTTTAAAACAGTAACATTTTCTCTCCACCCCATGGCAAAATGCTTAGCATTGTAGGAAATTAGCTTTAAAACAGTAACATTTTCTCTCCACCCCATGGCAAAATGTGTAGAATTTTAAGAAGTTAGTGCCCCCCCACACACACAAAAAGTACAAAAATAAGTTTGTCAAAAGTTTGGCTACACCTACTAATTCAAATGTTTTTCTTTATTTTTTACTATTTTCTACATTGTAGAATAATAGTGAAGACGTCAAAACTATGAACTAACACATATGGAATCATGTAGTAACCAAAAAAAGTGTTAAAATCAAAGTATATTTTATATTTGAGATTCTTCCAAGTAACCACCCTTTGCCTTGATGAGAGCTTTACACACTCTTGGCATTCTCTCAACCAGCTTCACCTGGAATGCTTTTCCAACAGTCTTGAAGGAGTTCCCAGACATGCTGAGCACTTGCTGGCTGCTTTTCATTCACTCCGCGGTCCAACTCATCCCAAACCATCTGATTTGGGTTGAGGTCGAGTGATTGTGGAGGCCAGGTCATCTGATGCAGCACTCCATCACTCTCCTTCTTGGTCAAATAGCCCTTACACAGCCTGGAGGTGTTGGGTCATTGTCCTGTTGATAAACCAATGATCGTCCCACTAAGCGCAAACCAGATGGGATGGCGTATCACTGCAGAGTGCTGTGGTGGCCATGCTGGTTAAGTGTGCCTTGAATTCTAAATAAATCACTGACAGTGTCACCAGCCCCACACCATCACACCTCCTCCTCCATGCTTCACGGTGGGAACCACACATGCAGAGATCATCCGTTTACCTACTCTGCATCTCACAAAGACACGGCGGTTGAAACCAAAAAATCTCAAATTTAGACTCATCTGACCAAAGGACAGATTTCCACCAGTCTAATGTCCATTGCCCGTGTTTCTTGGCCCAAGCAAGTCTCTTCTTCTTATTGGTGTCCTTTAGTAGTGGTTTCTTTGCAGCAATTCAACCATGAAGGCCTGATTCTCCTCTGAACAGTTGATGTTGAGATGTGTCTGTTACTTGAACTCTGTGAAGCATTTACTTGAGCTACAATTTCTGAGGCTGGTAACTCTAATGAACTTATCCTCTGCAGCAGAGGTAACTCTGGGTCTCCCTTTCCTGTGGTGGTCCTCATGAGAGACAGTTTCATCACAGCTCTTGATGGTTTTTGCAACTGCACTTGAAGAAACTTTCAAAGTTCTTGAAATTGACTGATCTTCATGTCTTAAAGTGATGATGGACTGTCATTTCTCTCTGCTTATTTGAGCTGTTCTTGCCATAATATGGACTTGGTATTTTACCAAATAGGGCTGTCTTCTGTATACCACCCCTACCTTACCACAACACAACTGAATGGCTCAAACACAGGAAAGAAAGAAATGCCACAAATTAACTTTTAACAAGGCACACCTGTTAATTTAAATGCATTCCAGGTGACTACCTCATGATGCTGGTTGAGTGTGCAAAGCTGTCATCAAGGCAAAGGGAAGAACCTCAAATCTATTTTGATTTGTTTAACACTTTTTTTGGTTACTACATGATTCCATAAGTTGAATAGTTTTTGATGTTTCTACAATGTAGAAAATAGTAAAAATAAAGGAAAACCATTGAATGAGTAGGTGTCCAAACCTTTGACTGATACTGTTATAAACTGAACAAATTAATTATATACATATATATATATATATATATAAACACAAAATAAAAATGTAAACGCAACATGGTCAAATAAAAGATATTATTATTATTATTATTTCTCTTAAATTTTGTGCAAAACTTTGTTTACATCCTCGTTAGTGAACATTTCTCCTTCGCCAAGATAAACCATCCACCTGACAGATGTGGCATATCAAGAAGCTGATTTAAACAGCATGATCATTACACAGGTGCACCTTGTGCTGTGGACAATATTAAGGCCACTCTCAAATATACAATTTCGTCACTCAACACAACGCCACAGAAGGAATGTCCACCAGGGCCGTTTCCAGAGAACTGAAAGCTAATTTTCTCTACCGTAAAGCGCATCCAACGTCATATTAGAGAATTTGGCGGTACATCCAACCGGCCTTCAAAACCACAGACCAGCACGTCAGCTCAGGACCTCCACAACAGGTCTATGGAGCCAGTAAATAGACTGGTACACGCCAGGTACTGTTGTGGTGTATTTCACTTAGCAGACACCTCTGTCCAAACTTCTTACAAGAGAAGTGAGTAAATATATATTTTTTTGTTAAGTGTCTCGGATCTCTGTGGGAATTGAACCTACAACCTTGGCTCATAGACCTGTTATAAGACATGGTTTACAATACACCTACGTAGTGCATTACTACGCTGCCCTTATGTGAAATACAGGCCTGGAAAGAACAGAACAAAACAGAACAGGTCCAATCGGAGCCAAGAAACTTTCATTTGTCATGTACTGACTTCAATTTTAAAAATGTCTGACTGTTACAGCACGCAGGGGAGTAAAAAACGACGGCTGTGTCTTGTTTTGTTGTTTTACCTCAATGTCGAAATGCCCGCTGACGTTCGCCTCTAGTGCGTGTGTGTGTGTGTGTGTGTGGTTGTGTGTGTGTGTGTGTGGTTGTGTGTGTGTGTGGTTGTGTGTGTGTGTGTGGTTGTGTGTGTGTGTGTGGTTGTGTGTGTGTGTGGTTGTGTGTGTGTGTGGTTGTGTGTGTGTGTGTGTGTGTGGTTGTGTGTGTGTGTGTGTGTGTGGTTATGTGTGTGTGTGTGTGGTTGTGTGTGTGTGTGTGTGTGCGGTTGTGTGTGTGTGTGTGTGTGGTAGTGTGTGTGTGTGTGTGTGGTTGTGTGTGTGTGTGTGTGTGGTTGTGTGTGTGTGTGTGTGTGTGGTTGTGTGTGTGTGTGTGTGGTTGTGTGTGTGTGTGGTTGTGTGTGTGTGTGTGGTTGTGTGTGTGTGTGTGTGTGTGTGTGTGGTTGTGTGTGTGTGTGTGGTTGTGTGTGTGTGTGTGTGTGTGTGGTTGTGTGTGTGTGTGTGTGTGTGGTTGTGTGTGTGTGGTTGTGTGTGTGTGTGTGTGGTTGTGTGTGTGTGTGGTTGTGTGTGTGTGGTTGTGTGTGTGTGTGTGTGTGGTTGTGTGTTCTCAGAACATTGTGAAGTCTATACTCAGGAGATCTGTCTTTGCTGGAGGCCTTTTTGGCGCAGGGCAGACTGCTGAAATGTTAATGGTGAACACAGTGCAGGACTGGTTACAAAGCCAATAACATCGTCACTCTTTTTAAAAGGGGTTGGATCTGTAGATGTAGAACCAGCTATCGAGGAATGCACTCCACAAAGCTGAAGGGTTGGTTCAGGGGACTGTACAATGCTGATAGCTGAAGGGTTGGTTCAGGTGACTGTACAATGCTGATAGCTGAAGGGTTGGTTCAGGGGACTGTACAATGCTGATAGCTGAAGGGTTGGTTCAGGTGACTGTACAATGCTGATAGCTGAAGGGTTGGTTCAGGTGACTGTACAATGCTGATAGCTGAAGGGTTGGTTCAGGGGACTGTACAATGCTGATAGCTGAAGGGTTGGTTCAGGTGACTGTACAATGCTGATAGCTGAAGGGTTGGTTCAGGGTTGCTTATAGCTGAAGTTCTACCATAGATCCCAACAGGCAGAGCTGGTTGAAATAACGTCAATCTGACAACATTACAACCAGAATAGAAGATATTTTCTAGAAGTTTTGCCCCCCTGCGATAGGGCTTTAAATAGTTGCTAGTTACACAAACACGAAGGCATCAGTAGTTGGTCAGTAACCCACCACTAACAGCACCTACAGCTCCGTAACGTAAAGACTTCCCATCCATGATGCTGGCGTCACACTCGATCTCCCCAGACAGGTTTAAGTTAGAGCCCATTCCCGCGTTGGTGAACGGAGAATCCTGTGGATGACAAAAACATTTAGAAGAATCATGAACTGACATTTTGACACAGATAAACAAAGGAACGTCCTCTCACTGTCAACTGCGTTTATTTTCAGCAAACTTAAACATGTGTAAATATTTGTATGAACATAACAAGATTCAACAACTGAGACATAAACTGAACAAGTTCCACAGACATGTGACTAACAGAAATTGAATAATGTGTCCCTGAACAAAGGGGGGGTCAAAATCAAGAGTAACAGTCAGTATCTGGTGTGGCCACCAGCTGCATTAAGTACTGTAGTGCATCTCCTCCTCATGGACTGCACCAGATTTGCCAGTTCTTGCTGTGAGATGTTACCCCACTCTTCCACCAAGAAACCTGCAAGTTCCCAGACATTTCTGGGAGGGGGGAATGGCCCTAGTCCTCACCCTCCGATCCAAAGGGTCCTAGGCGTGAGATCCGGGCTCGTCGCTGGCCATGGCAGAACACTGACATTTCTGTCTTGCAGGAAGTCACGCACAGAATGAGCAGTATGGCTGGTGGCATTGTCATGCTGGAGGGTCATGTCAGGATGAGCCTGCAGGAAGGTTACCACATGAGGGAGGAGGATGTCTTCCCTGTAACGCACAGCGTTGAGATTGCCTGCAATGACAACAAGCTCAGTCCGATGATGCTGTGACACATCGCCCCAGACCATGACGGACCCTCCACCTCCAAATCGATCCCACTACAGAGTGCAGGCCTCGGTGTAAAGCTCATTCCATCGACAATAAATGCGAATCCGACCATCACCCCTGGTGAGACAAAACTGCGACTCGTCAGTGAAGAGCACTTTTTGCTAATCCTGTCTGGTCCAGCGACGGTGGGTTTGTGCCCGTAGGCGACGTTGTTGCCGGTGATGTCTGGTGAGGACCTGCCTTACAACAGGCCTACAGGCCCTCAGTCCAGCCTCTCACAGACAGTCTGAGCACTGATGGAGAGATTGTGCATTCCTGGTGTAACTTGGGCAGTTGTTGATGCATCCTTCACCAGTCCCTCAGGTGTGATGTTCGGATGTACCGATCCTGTGCAGGTGTTGTTACACGTGGTCTGCTACTGCGAGGACGATCAGCTGTCTGTCCTGTCTCCCTGTAGCGCTGTCTCAGGCGTCTCACAGTACGGACATTGCAATTTATTGCCCTGGCCACATCTGCAGTCCTCATGCCTCCTTGTAGCATGCCTAAGGCACGTTCACGCAGATGAGCAGGGACCCTGGGCCTCTTTCTATTGGTGTTTTTCAGAGTCAGTAGAAAGGCCTCTTTAGTGTCATAAGTTTTCATAACTGTAACCTTAATTGCCTACCGTCTGTAAGCTGTTAGTGTCTTAACGACCGTTCCACAGGTGCATGTTCATTAATTGTTTATGGTTCATTGAACAAGCATGGGAAACAGTGTTTAAACCCTTTTACAAATGAAGATCTGTGAAGTTATTTGGATTTTTACCATTCATATTTGAAAGACAGGGTCCTGAAAAAGGGACGTTTAATGTTTTGCTGAGATGATTATATTCCTTGGGACGGCAGGTGGCAGGTGGTTAGAGCAAATTATCTTTGAAAGACAAAGGTCCTGAAAAAGGTACGTTTCTTTGCCAAGTTTACATTAAGAAATAGGACATTTAGACACAGATATACATTTTCACAGAAAGGAAACTTTACTAGGGCCTCCTTCCTTCACCCAGTAGGAGGACTAAGTAGCTGTGATCTAAACATAGATGTTATGTCACACATCACTTTGTAAGGATCCTAAGAGTCCATTCAGTCCACTCACTCTGTGATATGTATGTTTTTAGAATTCAGGAGCTTTAAAAGGCATCTGTGGTTGGATTTAATGCCTTTAATGTCTGTACTCAGATTCAGCAATAAGGGGCTTTACTTTTTTTTTTTTGACAATTTTTTTCCCCTAAAATCCGCTTTGTTGTACAAATACACCGCAATTCAAACAGTCAACAAAAATCGAATTAAATTGAATTGAATTGGTTGAATTGGTGAAAATTGTGAAATTACATTAGGAAGGTAATCAGACCTCTTGACTTTTTCCACATTTTGTTACAAAACAGACTAAATCTAAAATATATTTTTCTTAAAATGTATCCTACAATACGCCACAGCAAAAAAAACAAGTGTTTAGAAATGTTTGTAAATTTATTACAAATAAAAAACTGAAATATCATATTTGCGTAAGTATTCAGACCCTGTACTCAGTACTTTTTTGAAGCACCTTTGGCAGCAATTACAGCCTCGAGTCTTATTGGGTATGACACTACTAGCTTGACACATCTGTATTTGGGGAGTTTCTCTCATTCTTCTCTGCAGATCCTCTCAAGCTCTGTCAGGTTGGATGGGGAGCGTCGCTGCACAGCTATTTTCAGGTCTCTCCAGAGATGTTCGATGGGGGTTCAAGTCCAGGCTCTGACTGGGCCACTCAAGGACATTGAAACCTGCGTTATCTTGGCTGTGTGCTTAGTGTCGTTGTCCTGTTAGATGGTGAACCTTCGTTCCAGTCTGAGGTCCTGAGTGCTCTAGAGCAGGTTTTTGTCAAGGATCTCTCTGTACATTGCTCCGTTCATCTTTGCCTCGATCCTGACTAGTCTCCCGGTCCCTGCCGCTGAAAAACATCCCCACAGCATGACGCTGCCACCACCATGCTTCACCATAGGGATGCTGACAGGTTTCCTCCAGACGTGACGCTTGGCATTCAGGCCAAAGAGTTCAATCTTGGTTTCATCAGACCAGAGAATCTTGTTTCTCATGGTCTGAGAGTTTTTAGGTGCCTTTTGGCAAACTCCAAGTGGGCCGTCATATGCCTTTTACTGAGGAGATGGTTCCATCTGGCAACTCTACCATAAAGGCCTGATTGGTGGAGTGCTGCAGAGATGGCTGTCCTTCTGGAACGTTCTCCCATCTCCACAGAGGAACTCTGGAGCTCTGTCAGAGTGGCCATCAGGTTCTTGGTCACCTCCCTGACTAAGGCCCTTCTCCCCTGATTGCTCAGTTTGGCCGTGCGGCCAGCTCTAGGAAGACTCTTGGTGGATCCAAACTTCTTCCATCTAAGAATGATGGAGGCCACTGTGTTCTTGGGTACCTTCAATGCTGCAGAAATGTTTTGGTACCCTTCCCCAGATCTGTGCCTCGACACAATCCTGTCTCGGAGCTCTACGAACAATTCCTAGTTCCTCATGTCTTGGTTATTGCTCTGACATGCCCTGTCAGCTGTGGGACCTTATATAGACAGGTGTATGCCTTTCCAAATCATGTCCAATCAATTGAATTTACCACAGGTGGACTCCAATCAAGTTGTAGAAACATCTCAAGGATGATCAATGGAAACAGGATGCACCTGAGCTCAATTCCGAGTCTCATAGCAAAGGGTCTGAAAACGTAAGTAAATACGATATCCTTTAAAAAAAAATATATACATTTGCAAACATTTCTAGAAAAAAAAACTGTTTTCGCTTTGTCATTATGGGGTATTGTGTGTAGATTTTATTTATTTTATTTAACTAGGCAAGTCAGTTTAGAACAAATTCGTATTTACAATAACGGCCTACAAAAAAAAAGACTGATGAAAGAAAAACATTTCCTCATCAATTTGAGAATAAGGCTGTAACGTAACAACATGTGGAAAAAGGGGAAGGGGTCTGAATAGTTTCCTGAATGCAGTGCCTCTCTCAGCCCTAATGTGTCATAGAACACGTTTAAATCATCTCTGGTTCCAAGATAACTCAAGCTGAACTAGGTCCGTGGTCTCACACTCACACACACACTAACCTCAAGCTCAACAAGGGCTGTGGTCACACACACACACACACTAACCTCAAGCTCAACAAGGGCTGCAGTCACAGCGTCCACTGCCAGAGCACCGGCTTTCAGTCTGTCCACAGCCTGAGAGAGAGACGTTACATTACAGGTAGGACAGTTGACAGTCGCCGTGTTCACGGGGCGCGCAACAGACGAACAAGGGACTGAAACAGGGAGAGTCTCCCTGGACTTACTCGTTGTTGTCCGTTGCATGCCCTAATGAACACGACCCATGATGCAAACAGGGTAAGAGCAATACAATCTCTCTCCTTGAACACCAACAAATCATGGGGATCATATTTCACAGAGACAGCATTTACCTACTGTATAACTCAACACTACAGAGACAGCATTTACCTACTGTATAACTCAACACTACAGAGACAGCATTTACCTACTGCATCACTCACCACTACAGAGACAGCATTTACCTACTGCATCACTCAACACTACAGAGACAGCATTTACCTACTGTATCACTCAACACTACAGAGACAGCATTTACCTACTGTATCACTCAACACTACAGAGACAGCACAGACATTACAGACAGAGACGGCACAGAGACAGAGACATTACAGACAGAGACGGCACAGAGACAGAGACATTACAGACAGAGACGGCACAGAGACAGAGACATTACAGACAGAGACGGCACAGAGACAGACGGCACAGAGACAAAGACGGCACAGAGACAGACGGCACAGAGACAAAGACGGCACAGAGACGGCACAGAGACAAAGACGGCACAGAGACGGCACAGAGACAGAGACGGCACCGAGACAGAGACGGCACCGAGACAGAGACGGCACCGAGACGGCACCGAGACGGCACCGAGACAGAGACGGCACCGAGACAGAGACGGCACCGAGACAGAGACGGCACCGAGACAGAGACGGCACCGAGACAGAGACGGCACAGAGACGGCACAGAGACAGAGACGGCACGGAAACAGAGACGGCACAGAGACAGAGACGGCACAGAGACAGAGACGGCACAGAGACAGAGACGGCACAGAGACAGAGACGGCACAGAGACAGAGACGGCACAGAGACAGAGACGGCACAGAGACAGAGACGGCACAGAGACAGAGACGGCACAGAGACAGAGACGGCACAGAGACAGAGACGGCACAGAGACAGAGACGGCACAGAGACAGAGACGGCACAGAGACAGAGACGGCACAGAGACAGAGACGGCACAGAGACAGAGACGGCACAGAGACAGAGACGGCACAGAGACAGAGACGGGACAGAGACAGAGACGGGACAGAGACGACACAGAGACGGCACAGAGACAGAGACGACATCGAGAGAGAGACGGCACAGAGACAGAGACGGCACAGAGACAGAGACGGCACAGAGACAGAGACGACATCGAGAGAGAGACAGAGACGGCACAGAGACAGAGACGACATCGAGAGAGAGACGGCACAGAGACAGAGACAGAGACGACATCGAGAGAGAGACAGAGACGGCACAGAGACAGAGACGACATCGAGAGAGAGACGGCACAGAGACAGAGACAGAGACGACATCGAGAGAGAGACGGCACAGAGACAGAGACAGAGACGACATCGAGAGAGAGACAGAGACGGCACAGAGACAGTACACAGAGAGACAGCACAGAGACGGGACAGACAGTACACAGAGAGACAGCACTGAGACAGAATATAGACAGACAGTAGACAGACAGTAGACAGAGAAAGAGACAGTAGGGACATGACAGAGACAACACAAAGACAGCAAAGAGACAGTAGACAGCACAGTAGACAGCACAGAGACAGACAGCACAGAGACAGCTAGCACAGAGACAGCCAGCACAGAGACAGCCAGCACAGAAACAGACAACACAGAGACAGCAAAGAGACAGAGACAACACAGAGACAGCAAAGAGACAGTAGACAGCACAAAGAGACAACACAGAGACAGCATATAGACAGTACAGAGACAGGATAGAGACTTGGACAGCATATAGACAGACAGCACAGAGACAGACAGCATATAGACAGACAGAGACAGCATATAGACAGACAGTACAGAGACAGGATAGAGACAGACAGCACAGAGACAAATAGTACAGAGACAGGATAGAGACAGCACAGAGACAGCATATAGACAGACAGAGACAGCATATAGACAGACAGTACAGAGACAGGATAGAGACAGCACAGAGACAGACAGCACAGAAACAGGATAGACAGCACAGAGACAGACAGCACAGAGACAGCATATAGACAGACAGAGACAGCATATAGACAGAGACAGCATATAGACAGACAGTACAGAGACTTGGACAGACAGCCGATGTTCCCCGTGGACGTCTGTAGCTGCTCTAATCTGATGGACTATAAAATACAAGTAAAATGAGTTTTTCTGCTGTACAACGCTGAAAACACAGAAAGTGCCGGAACATGACATTACAGCGTGTAGTTTTCTCCGGGCCAGCTGAGACTGACGATGGCGTGTTACCAACACATAACTCCCTGACGCAACACCGTCTCACACGGGACTCCTCTCTGAAGACGGAGACGTGCGTTCCAAATGGTCCAACGTAGTGCACTACTACTACTACAGGGTGCTAGATCCCTCCCTGGTCCTCCTGATCTGAACACGACCACAACGCTGTCGTCTCAGGCTGCATCTCAATTCAATTCAAGGGGCTTTATTGGCATGGGAAACGGGTGTTAACATTGGCCAAAGCCATGTGCAAAGCGGTGCATTCTGCACTGATGCAGGAAGCGGCCGGACAAGGCGAAGGAAACTCACTCTCTGACAAGCTCTCTTGCAGACATGCTTGTATTCCTTGGCTTTGGACTCGGAGTGGTATCCTGCTCCTGAAAAAAAATAAAACACACAAAGAAGTGGAAAGAAGGTATGTGATGTGAATTTTTTTTTACATTTTTTTTTAAAGGGTTGCACATTCATCAGTAAAGACAGTGTGTCGTTTTCAACAGCTGGCTAACGGTGACATCATCCTACATCCCATTTTTGTAGGCCTCTCTTTCACGGTCTGCATAGTCAGAGGCCATGTTAGAATACACAGACGTGGGTTCTAAATAGTAGGGGGATGTAAATGCCAGGATGTTGTACTCATTTCTGCACACTATTGAGGAAGAGAATAGTATTTTCACACGCACACACACACACACACACACACACACACACACACGCGTGTATGTTCGACAACTGCTGATAAATTAGAATAGGGGACGCACTCTACCAAAAATGTATGAACAGCGGGAAACAAGCTCTCTAAGTGTGATTAAAGTAGTAGGTAAGAAGACAGAACACGATAACGCTCCAGAAGTGATAATAGATTCAGTATATATATATATATAGACACAGTCAACGTCATCAGTAACTTATCCTTATCACATGTAAACTGAATGTCATCTCATCGGACACCTGACAACGGCTTAATTTACGTAGCACAGAAAAATCAGACCACTAAAGGTACTAGTAAGTACACCAAACCTGCATGCACCAACACAAAGCCAACAGCGTTCCCCTTGTCGTTTCTGTCTGCAGGAGACTCCTGTGGTGTGACTGTCGACCAGGAGGCAGGTAAGGCAGGAGGGGGTTGTTGCTCTTCAGCACAGTTCAGTGGCGTCTCCATAACCCTCCACATGCATCATGGACCATTGGCCCCAGGTAACACTGGCATCTTGGCTCTCAAACCTGGGAGAAAATACCATTTTAAAAAAGGGGGAGATGCCATTTGTCCTACTAGGAATGGTGGCTTAAGCATCTGTGTACCACAATTGATAAACGAGTTGTATTTTAGCAAATGCCTATATGCAGTGTCAACAGTCATCTGCTGAACGTGATCTATTAACATTGTGTGATTTTGGACTGTGCTTTGACAGTCTGGATAAGTAGGTGCCGACACTAAAAAGGCGCACAATATCATTTTAGTTCAAACCTGCTTGGGGAAAAGCTCATCGCACAAATCAACTGAGTGGGGACACAGTGTTGCTGCTGGGTTGTTTGACTGAGACGGGTTGCCTCCCACAATGTAAACAATGTGATTCCCCGAGACTACATCATTCAGGCTGACATGCCATTGTAGGCATTAGCTTAGCTGGCTAGTCTGTTTGGAAGCTAGTTAGCCTTAACGTCTAGGGTTGTTATCGAACAAATTGATTTAAAAATAAGTGTCTAACTAGCGATTAGAGAAAGGTAGCATGTCTCTCTCAGTGCGTAGTTACAGCGTGCAAATATTCGTTGACATTTAACGTTTTGCGACAACTGAGAAAGCTAACTAGCTACATAGCATAGCATCCACATTTTGAAGACTCGACTATAAAAACTTGTTTTTTTGCACGAATCTGCTAACTAGCTGCCACACTAGTACGGACCCGGTACGTGTTCTTGTGTTTATGTGAAAACTTACTTTACTATTAAAAACTTTGCAAGTTGAGATTGTACTCTGGCTGCGGCTCTGCAGCAGAAATCTCTTCCGGGTTCAGGGTTACGTCACATGACGCAAATGCGCGCGTCCCAAAACATTATTGCCACGTTCAAATACTAGTCGGCACCAGGAAACTCGATAATTTTCAACTTGTGTAACTGTTTATAGTTATACAATTGCCGCTTTCAACCAGATTGTAAGTCGGAAATTTCCGCGTTTACTCGTTTCCGATTAGATTGGAACGAGACATATCCCACGAGTTTTACACTGAACATAAATATAAACGCGAAATGTAGTGCTGGTCCCATGTATCTTGAGCTGAAATAAAAGATCCCCGAAATTATCCATATAATTAAAACATATTATTTATCTAATTTGTTTTGCCCAAATGTGTTTACATCCCTGTTGCCCAAATAATACATCCACCTGACAGGTGTGGCAAATCAAAAAGCTGATTAAACAGCATGATCATTACACAGGTGCACCTTGTGCTGGGGACAATAAAAGGCCACACTAAAATGTGCAGTTTTGTCATACAACACAATGGCACAGATGTCTCAAGTTTTGAGGGAGCGTGCAATTGGCCCGCTGACTGCGGGAATCTCCACCAGAGCTGTTGCCAGAGAATGTAATGTTCATTTCTCTACCATAAGCCGCCTCCAACATCGTTTTAGAGAATTTGGCAGTAGGTTCAACCGGCCTCACAACTGCCGACCACATGTGTGGCGTCGTGTGGGCGAGCGGTTTGCAGATGTCAACATTGTGAACAGAGTGCCCCATGGTGGCGGTGAGGTTATGGCATCGGCAGGCAAAAGCTACAGACAGCGAACACAATTGCATTTTATTGGTGGCAATTTGAATGCACAGAGCTACCATGGCGAGATTCTGAGGCCCATTGTTATGCCATTCACCCACCACCATCACATCATGTTTCAGCATGATCATTTTGTTTAACTAGGTAAGTCAGTTAAGAACAAATTCTTATTTATAATGACAGCCAGTCACCCATTTGAGCATGTTTGGGATGCTCTGGATCGACGTGTACGACAGCGTGTTCCAATTCCCGCCAATATCCAGCAACTTCGCACAGCCATTGAGGAGGAGCGGGGACAACATTCCACAATCAACAGCCTGATCAACTCTGTGTGAAAGAAATGTGTCATCCTGCACAAGGCAAGTGGTGACCAGGTACTGACTGGTTTTTCTGATCCACGCCCCTCTACCTTCTGTAGTGAATCTATTTAAATTGACTGCTTTCCTTATATGAACTGTAACTCAGTAAAATCTTTGAAAGTTTTGCATGTTGCGTTTATATTTTTGCTCAGTATACATGAGAGATTATTACCGCGTTCACGTGCTAGTCGGAAAAATAGGAAACTCTGAAATGTGCGATTTGCTAATAGGTTGTAGTTATAGTCAGCAAGTCGGACATTTCAGAGTTTCCTAGTTCCGACTAGCACGTGAATGCGGCACACAGATTGAAACCACTACAAATAGAGAGTAATCATGTTTTGTTTTAGGAACTTACTCAGTTTTTTTTTGTATGGTTTTTGGATAAATGCTGAAAATAAGGTGGTAGGAGATCTTATATGTTTTGTCCTATGAGCCAATCTCCATATTCCACGAGGCGGCAGGTAGCCAAGCAGTTAGAAAGGTTGCTGGATCGAATCCCTAGTTGACAAGGTACAAATCTGTCGTTCTGCCCCTGAACAAGGCAGTTAACCCCACTGTTCCCAGGCCGTCATTGAAAATAAGAATTTGTTCTTAACTGACTTGCCTAGTTAAATAAAGGTTAAAAAAAAATTTAAACAACTAATGACACGTTTTGTGAATTCTTAAGCATTATTTTTTTTTTAAAGGCCATAAAGCCCATAAATGTCATGTCAACTGACTGATATTATCTCTTAAACCTGTGTTAACCACAGACCTTATTTTCAGCATTAATTCCAAAACTCTATTTTTTCCCCCATTAATTTCCGATGATTTAGGACAACAAGCTAGCGAGCTTTATGAAATAGAATATGATAGGGGGGAGGGGGACTCTTGAATATTACACATCACAGTTTATTCAAATATCATAGTTGCCTAATTCCATGGATTGTAAATCACAACACTACAATTCAATCTGAGAAATATTCTTCCTCCAGTCTCCAGGCAGGTTTAATGTGGTTTATTAGTATCCCCATTAGATACTAGACAGCAGCTACTCTTCCTGGGGTTTAATCAAACATACAAATATAAGATAAAAATACACAAACAAGAAGGTTGGTTTACAAAAACAGTGTTCAAGAAGAACAGGTCAGCCAGCAACCTTCTCAGAGATTATTGGTCCATTTCATCTCATTATCTGTTTCCAATCCATTGCAATGGCAGAGATGAAATCTTCCCTACCACACATCTGGCATGGTTTATCCCAAACATGAGCCAGGCTGGCTGAGACGTATTTACCCCGTACAGATGGCTGACCTCTAGTAAACTACTACAGACAAAGCACTGACCTCTAGTAAACTACTACAGACAAAGCACTGACCTCTAGTAAACTACTACAGACAAAGCACTGACCTCTAGTAAACTACTACAGACAAGGCACTGACCTCTAGTAAACTACTACAGACAAAGCACTGACCTCTAGTAAACTACTACAGACAAAGCACTGACCTCTAGTAAACTACTACAGACAAAGCACTGACCTCTAGTAAACTACTACAGACAAAGCACTGACCTCTAGTAAACTACTACAGACAAAGCACTGACCTCTAGTAAACTACTACAGACAAGGCACTGACCTCTAGTAAACTACTACAGACAAAGCACTGACCTCTGGTAAACTACTACAGACAAAGCACTGACCTCTAGTAAACTACTACAGACAAAGCACTGACCTCTGGTAAACTACTACAGACAAAGCACTGACCTCTAGTAAACTACTAGAACCTTCCAGAAGAACAACCCTCTCTGCAGCACTCCACCAATCAGACCTATATGGTAGTGTGGCCAGACGGAAACCACTCCTCAGTAAAAGGCACATGACAGCCTCCTTGGTGTTTGCCAAAAGGCACTTAAAGGGCTCTCAGACCATGAGAAACAAGATTTTCTGGTCTGATGAAACCAAGATTGAACTCTTTGGCTTGAATGCCAAGCGTCACGTCTGGAGGAAACCTGGTACCATCCCTACAGTGAAGAATGGTGGTGGCAGCATCATGCTGTGGAGATGTTTTTTCAGTGGCAGGGACTGGGAGACTAGTCAGGATGGAGGGAAAGATGAACGGAGCGAGGTGCAGAGAGATCCTTGATGAAAACTTGCTGTAGAGCACTCAGCACACAGCCAAGACAACGTAGTAGTGGTCTCAATGTCCTTGAGTGGCCCAGCCAGAGCCCGGACTTGAACCCGATCGAACATCTCTGGAAAGACCTGAAAATGGCTGTGCAGCGACACTCCCTTTCCAACCTGACAGAGCTTGAGAGGATCTGCAGAGAAGAATGAGAGAAACTCCCCAAATACAGATGTGCCAAGCTTGTAGCGTCATACCCAAGAAGACTCAAGGCTGTAATCGCTGCCAAATAGTGCTTCAACAAAGTACTGAGGGTCTGAATATGTGATATTTGTTTATATGCAATGATTAAATATACTGTATGGTGTAGAAATATATTCCAAAATATATTTCTAAAATATATGTTGCCATGTATTTTAATGAATTGAACTTTTTTTTTACCTTACATACTTATATCAATTATATATTCAAATTAAACTCATAAAACTACAAAGCTCAGCACTAAATCACAATTGCGTGATGTGGTGTACTTTGAAAAGTTTGAATGAAAGACTCGTGACTGACAACTAAAACAGTTATTTAAATTATGTTTTGTTTGTTGTTGAAAGAACTTGGCTCATTGTTGAATTGTGTCGTGAGATCACACCCAGCTTGCGGAAAAATAAGATTAATGAGAAGATGGCTTTACTGTCTATCGTTATTGCAGCGGTCTAAGACACTGCATCTCAGTGCGAGAGGCGTCACTGCAGTCGCTGGTTCGATTCCAGGCTGTGTCACATCCGGCCGTGATTGGAAGTCCCATAGGGGCGGCGCACAATTGGCCCAGCGTCGTCCGGGTTTGGCCAGGCGGGTGTAGGCCGTCATTGTGAATAAGAATTTGTTCTTAACTGACATACCTTGTTAAATAAAGATTCATTAAATTAAATAAAATAAATAAATAAATAAATAAATAAATAATAAATAATAATAATACAAATAAATGAAGGTTCATTAAATGAAATAAATACAAGTAGTTACTTTGTTCACCCCTCTGCAGACACAGTCAGCTGCTCTGCAGTGCCCCTGGAGCCGTTTGAAGGGTTGAGGGCCTTCCTCAAGGGCACAACAACATGAGATGGTATCTGACTTGTCTTCATTACTGGACCTTTACAGAACCAGAACCTGCCAACAATTTGGGCCTTTACAGTACCAGAACCTGGCAGGAAAATGGGCCTTTACAGTACCAGAACCTGGCAACAATTTGGGCCTTTACAGTACCAGAACCTGGCAGGAAAATGGGCCTTTACAGAACCAGAACCTGGCAACAATTTGGGCCTTTACAGTACCAGAACCTGGCAGGAAAATGGGCCTTTACAGTACCAGAACCTGGCAGCAAATTGGGCCTTTACAGTACCAGAACCTGGCAACAATTTGGGCCTTTACAGTACCAGAACCTGGCAGGAAAATGGGCCTTTACAGTACCAGTACCTGGCAGCTAATTGGGCCTTTACAGTACCAGAACCTGGCAGGAAAATGGGCCTTTACAGTACCAGTACCTGGCAGCTAATTGGGCCTTTACAGTACCAGAACCTGGCAGCAAATTGGGCCTTTACAGTACCAGTACCTGGCAGCAAATTACTATTACCAATATTACCTCCCTCGGTTTCCCCCAAGCAGTACAAGCCTGGAGACGTTAATCGCTGAACACACACATGTATTTATGGGGGTTCAAAGGCATTCTACGAGGTGCCTGATTGCGTTGTTTCATAGGATCTTTAACCCATTCTAGGAAATCTGTTTCTATACCTCTCCCAATATGAAGCTTGGGGTAAACCCCAATCAGTTGGTTATTAGAGCACGTGTTGATTGAAGAGCTCCCGCCGGCCTTTTCCGTTCGGTCTAGACAAGTGAATAGATGTGAATAGAAGCTTCATTGTCCAAGACCCCATTAAGACATGACAACGAACCAGAGGAAATGAGTCAGGTATTAATCATATGGTATGGTTAGTAGAGATGGATGTTGTCATAGGCCAGGGAATTTACATGATCTCTTTAATTAGAATAAAACATACCTCCGTCTGTGTGTGTGTGTGTGTGTGTGTGTGTGTGTGTGTGTGTGTGTGTGTGTGTGTGTGTGTGTGTGTGTGTGTGTAAACTGCAGGTGGTCTAATCTAGCTCATGTAGGCAGTCTTGCTTGGTTTTAAGTCATTTTTAGTCATTTAGTAGTCTCTCTTTCGAACACACTCGGCACACACACACACACACACACACACACACACACACACACACACACACACACACACACACACAAACATATTTGGATGCTTCTCTGTCATTATATTTGCCCTTTTAGAGCTGCTGGGAGCAGGACATAGATGAAAACAATCTATAAAACAGTCAGGGTCCTTCAACTCACATATTATTCAGTCATGTTTAGTCTAACTAAGCATATTGATTTGGATGCTGAGCATTGTTCAGTCTGTCAGTGACCTCACAAAGCAGGGCTGTTGTTTGAGATTGTTTAGAATGGGGATTGTTTAGAATGGGGATTGTTTAGAATGGGGATTGTTTAGAATGGGGATTGTTTAGAATGGGGATTATTTAGTTGTTTAGAATGGGGACTGTTTAATTGTTTAGAACAGTGACTGTTTAATTGTTTAGAACAGGGACTGTTTAATTGTTTAGAACAGGGATTGTTTAATTGTTTAGAACAGGGATTGTTTAATTGTTTAGAACAGGGATTGTTTAATTGTTTAGAACAGGGATTGTTTAATTGTTTAGAACAGGGATTGTTTAATTGTTTAGAACAGGGATTGTTTAATTGTTTAGAACAGGGACTGTTTAATTGTTTAGAACAGGGATTGTTTAATTGTTTAGAACAGGGATTGTTTAATTGTTTAGAACAGGGATTGTTTAATTGTTTAGAACAGGGACTGTTTAATTGTTTAGAACAGATACTCAGCAGTCTCTTAGTAATGTAACATGCAGGATTGAGATATCACTCCAGACTGGTCCATTCAAACAACATATTCATTGGATATCATTCCAAAAGGAAGAGACACTATGGATGAGAACAATTATGTTTAGTTGTTTATTGGGATGCAGGAATAAGCAGTTAATACAGTATTTATGTTTCTATAGGCAATTGTTGTTTGTCCATTATGGATCTGTACCTAGGGAAATGAATTGATTGCTCCACGAGTATGATTCTGTCAAACAATCTGCATGCTGCAACAACAAAAATCAGGCAAAACTGATTTCACAAGACCAATTCCACACACACACACACACACACACCTCGGTCAACTCAATGCCCGTGATCAGAAACTAAGGGTCAGTTTGGACTGAAGACGAAGGTATTCTTCTTTAGCCATATGAGCAGGATAATGATGTTTGTTTTGGCTCAAGCGGGTTAGAGATGAAAGAATACTGCGAAGGAGAGTATGGGGGCACAGGAGGAGGGAAGGAGGGAGAGAGAGCAAGAGAGAGAGAAGGGAGCGGGGGCCCAGGAGGAGGGAAAGAGGGAGAGAGAGAGAGAGAGAGAGAGAAGGGAGCGGGGGCCAGGAGGAGGGAAGGAGGGAGAGAGAGAGAGAGAGAGAGAGAGAGAAGGGAGCGGGGGCCAGGAGGAGGGAAGGAGGGAGAGAGAGAGAGAGAGAGAGAGAGAGAAGGGAGCGGGGGCCCAGGAGGAGGGAAGGAGGGAGAGAGAGAGAGAGAGAGAGAGCAGGGCCAGGAGGAGGGAAGGAGAGAGAGAGAGAGAGAAGGGAGTGGGGGCCAGGAGGAGGGAGAGAGAGAGAGAGAAGGGAGCGAGGGCCAGGAGGAGAGAGAGAACAGGGAGCGGGGGCCAGGAGGAGGGAATGAGGGAGAGAGAGAGAGAGAGAGAGAAGGGAGCGGGGGCCAGGAGGAGGGAGAGAGAGAGAGAGAGAGAGAGAGAGAGAGAGAGAGAGAGAAGGGAGCGGGGGCCAGGAGGAGGGAGAGAGAGAGAGAGAGAAGGGAGCGGGGGCCAGCAGGAGGGAGAGAGAGAGAGAGAGAGAGAGAGAGAGAGAGAGAGAAGGGAGCGGGGGCCCAGGAGGAGGGAAGTGGGGAGAGAGAGAGAGAGAGAGAGAAGGGAGCGGGGGCCAGGAGGAGGGAAGTGGGGAGAGAGAGAGAGAAGGCGGAGAGAAATGAAATGAGAGGACAGATGGAGGGCAGGAGGTGAGGGGGGTGCAGGAGGTGAGGGGGATGCAGGAGGGTGTATGAGCTACAGTGAAGGGGCCAGTAGCCCATAGAGGGGGGGGGTTGGACGTGGTCTCTATGGAAACGGCTTAGGCTCACACTGTGCTGCAGAGGCTTCTACACAGAGAGAGGGTGTCTAGTCCTGTAAGACAAGTCTAACAAATAGACAAAGAGCCGCTTCCTTCAAGGCTTCTGTTTTAACCACACAGATGCTCCTCTCCTGGAATCACACGTTACCCCGCTCACGCCGTCTATGACAATGGAAGACATGTGTTGTTGTTGTAGTTGTTGCTGTTGTTGTTGTTGTAGTTGTTGTTGTTGTAGTTGTTGTTGTAGTTGTTGTAGTTGTTGTTGTTGTTGTTGTTGTTGTTGTTGTTGTAGTTGTAGTTGTAGTTGTTGTTGTAGTTGTTGTAGTTGTAGTTGTTGTAGTTGTTGTAGTTGTTGTTGTTGTAGTTGTTGTAGTTGTTGTAGTTGTTGTTGTTGTTGTTGTTGTAGTTGTTGTTGTTGTTGTAGTTGTTGTAGTTGTTGTAGTTGTTGTTGTTGTAGTTGTTGTTGTTGTTGTTGTTGTTGCGGACAGTCATTTGTTTGAAAGTTTTAAGTGGACTCCCCCCCCCGTCAACCATTTCTATGTGATTTAATAGAAGCCACATTTCAAGGTTAAACCCGGTGCCAGAGAATTAGACATTTTCCAAATGAATTTGAAGAAAAGAAATCCCCCTCTAGTCATTTCTAAAAGATAATGGCACATGCAAAGAGATAATATTTAACCACTCAAAATGCCAAATGGCTTCACATTTTAGTACCCCCTAATACATAACGTATGACTCAGTGGACAATAACTAACTAACTAACTAAATAAATAACGTTATAAACCAAGGTCTTATGGTCTTAACTAAACTATACAATGTTAAAACAAAATCCTGTTTTTCTTAGTTACTTGTAAAGTTGCAGTAAAAAAAACAACACAGTTTACAGTAAAGTTCCTTTTGGATTTTACGGTAAAATACTGTATGTACCCTGTCTTTCAAAACGATCTTACCTTACAAGCCTTCGGAAGTTGTTGTATTGTCAAACCCTGACCATAGTTTGCTTTGTCTGTTGTGTGTCTAGTTTGTCTGTTTCTATGTTTTGTTTGGTCAGGGTGTGATCTGAGTGGGCATTCTATGTTGTGTGTCTAGTTTGTCTGTTTCTATGTTTTGTTTGGTCAGGGTGTGATCTGAGTGGGCATTCTATGTTGTGTGTCTAGTTTGTCTGTTTCTGTGTTTGGGCCTGATATGGTTCTCAATCAGAGGCAGGTGTTAGTCGTTGTCTCTGATTGGGAACCATATTTAGGTAGCCTGTTTTTGTCGTTGTGGGTGATTCTCCATGTTAGTTGCTTGTGTCAGCACAGTTGGTATGTAGCGTCAAGGTCGGCGGTCATTTAATTGTTTTGTTCAGTTTGCGTCGTGTTTTCGTCATCCATTAAAATGATGCATTCATGCCACGCTGCGCTTTGGTCCTCTTCTTACGACGATCGTGATAGGTATGGTCAACACATTGGGGTGATGTTGTAAATTACCCCCCTTTGTGTCAATCAGTGTAACGACACATGTTTGTAAAAGATGGTCAGCCGTTACAACACGATGAGCACATCTGTACAACATTCCTCCTGTCCTGCACGGAGATACACCAACGGACGAAGCAGACAACGCTGTGTGGTGTGAAGAGTCACACGGTCAAATAAACAATAAGAGACTAACAGTTACAACACGTTCAGATAAAGATACAACACAGGAATACTGCAGGAAAACACTCAGAGGAGGGGAATGTGACGCTTCATTAAATCATTCAGTACCCAATGAAACACACTGGCTGGTTGCAAATCCAAACCAGGCCTGAGCACACCTGATTCCCACCAGGCCTGAGCACACCTGATTCCCACCAGGCCTGAGCACACCTGATTCCCACCAGGCCTGAGCACACCTGATTCCCACCAGGCCTGAGCACACCTGATTCCCACCAGGCCTGAACACACCTGATTCCCACCAGGCCTGAGCACACCTGATTCCCACCAGGCCTGAGCACGCCTGATTCCCACCAGGCCTGAGCACACCTGATTCCCTGGCTGATTCCCACCAGGCTCATGCAGTCTGAACTCTGTTTTACAGTATAGGATCCCCACATCCTGTGTGTTTTCTGTCAGTGTGTTGACACAGTCTTGAGGCAGGATCTACAGCTGCAATGAAACCAAGTGTATAGGGGGTGGGCTGATGACTGGGTTGGACCAGGAATTAAGCTGCTGACAGTCCAGTTGAGTTTCTTCCCAAGAAACTCTCTCTAAAACCATCCATGGAATGAGTCTCTCTCTCTCCCTCTCTCTTTCTCTCTCTTTCTCTCTCTTTCTCTCTCCTTCTCTCTCTCTCTCCTTCTCTCTCTCTCCTTCTCTCTCTCTCTCCCTCTCTCCTTCTCTCTCCTCTCTCGCTCCTTCTCTCTCTCTCTCCTTCTCTCTCTCTCTCTCTCCTCTCTCTCTCGCTCCTTCTCTCTCTCCCTCTCTCTCCTTCTCTCCCTCTCTCTGTGTGTTTAGTCAGAGTCCTATAAGAGTTTAGTGAGGACAGCTCTTTCATAACCAGAACATGTGCTTAGACGCGTGACAAACATTGGGAGCTTCATTTTTGAAAATGCAAAACGGACCCCAAACCACGTATGTTTTCATCGACGCTGACAGCCCTTTCTTAGCAGTGATCCAGTCAGCCTTGTAAAAGGTGATCACTGCGTTGTTTATGTGATGGAAAATACCCCATCATCATCCCGTTGGGGTACAACAAAACAAGTGCAGACTAGACTGAATATGACACATTGTGAAGTATTTATCATCTGTGTAAATTCCTTCCTGCCTGTGTGTGTGTGTGTGTGTTAATCAAACGATCATTACCCCATACCAACAGAATCCCGGGGCAGTGTTCCAAATGACTCCCTACGCTCTGAGGGGGCTCTGGTCAAAAGTAGTGCACTAAATAGGGAATAGGGTGTCATTTGGGACAAGGACGATCTCTATTGTGCTCGTTGCTAGGTTTGGTTACTGTTGGCTCAGACGATGCATACCGTGAATATTTACAGTACATGTCCTCACACTACTCACCTCAGACAGGGAGAAAAGGCACCTCTGTAAACCGTACAATTAAGCTGTTAAAAACTACACCTAAAGTCAAGAGAAGGACAAGCCAAGACATCTAGTTCAGTTCTATGCAAAGATCTGTTGAGATTTCATTGCGTGTCAGATTTGTAATTTCTACATGAGCTGTTATTGTATTGTTCTGGTTTGTCGTAGAGACAGACAGCATGACTTTTAGTGGAACATTCTGGTATGTCATAGAGACAGACAGCATGACTTTTACCGGAACATTCTGGAACTAAAGCAGTTCCTCTGTTGAGATATGTGGTTTTACCGGAACATTCTGGAACTAAAGCAGTTCCTCTGTTGAGATATGTGGTCTTACCGGAACATTCTGGAACTAAAGCAGTTCCTCTGTTGAGATATGTGGTCTTACCGGAACATTCTGGAACTAAAGCAGTTCCTCTGTTGAGATATGTGGTCTTACCGGAACATTCTGGAACTAAAGCAGTTCCTCTGTTGAGATATGTGGTCTTACCGGAACATTCTGGAACTAAAGCAGTTCCTCTGTTGAGATATGTGGTCTTACCGGAACATTCTGGAACTAAAGCAGTTCCTCTGTTGAGATATGTGGTCTTACCGGAACATTCTGGAACTAAAGCAGTTCCTCTGTTGAGATATGTGGTCTTCCCGGAACATTCTGGAACTAAAGCAGTTCCTCTGTTAAGATATGTGGTCTTACCGGAACATTCTGGAACTAAAGCAGTTCCTCTGTTGAGATATGTGGTCTTACCGGAACATTCTGGAACTAAAGCAGTTCCTCTGTTGAGATATGTGGTCTTCCCGGAACATTCTGGAACTAAAGCAGTTCCTCTGTTGAGATATGTAGTCTTCGTCTCTATCAGATTCAGCCGATAGTGAGATATTATCACGTCACAACACAACGTTATCATCAATGCGAGTCCAGAAGCACATGGAAAACATTCTGGGGGGAAACAAAAACTAAATGCAACGATGTATTTCGGTGTAAAATGACAAGAGTCACTGCAACCAGTTCAGTAAAAGAACCAAGAGGTACGGTAACAAAGCAACATTTAATAAAACACATCGTGAAACACCGAGAGACAAACATCTTTCCTTTGAACTCTGGCTTTCATACATTTATTCATTTGACATTTATTTATAAATCAGGCCAGTCAATTAAGAACACATTTTTATCTACAAAGGCAGCCTGGAACGATTGGTTGCCTTGTATAATGATCCGAACTATATGATCTCTTAATTTACATTCTAATATAAACACACACTATTATATACAGAACAGAGCAGCAGCACTTCGGGCACTGGACATTCCTTTTGGTTGTATAAGGTGGCGATGAGACCCCACTCTCTCTGTGGATTGGACTGGTAGAGACCCCACTCTCTCTGTGTAGTGGACTGGCAGAGATGAGACCCCACTCTCTCTGTGTATTGGACTGGTAGAGATGAGACCCCACTCTCTCGGTGTATTGGACTGGCAGGGATGAGACCCCACTCTCTCGGTGTATTGGACTGGCAGGGATGAGACCCCACTCTCTCGGTGTATTGGACTGGCAGGGATGAGACCCCACTCTCTCGGTGTATTGGACTGGCAGGGATGAGACCCCACTCTCTCGGTGTATTGAACTGGTAGAGTCGAGACCCCACTCTCTCGGTGTATTGGACTGGTAGAGTCGAGACCCCACTCTCTCGGTGTATTGGACTGGCAGGGATGAGACTCCACTCTCTCTGTGTATTGGACTGGCAGGGATGAGACCCCACTCTCTCTGTGTATTGGACTGGTACAGTCGAGACCCCACTCTCTCTGTGTATTGGACTGGCAGGGATGAGACCCCACTCTCTCGGTGTATTGGACTGGCAGGGATGAGACCCCACTCTCTCGGTGTATTGGACTGGCAGGGATGAGACCCCACTCTCTCGGTGTATTGGACTGGTAGAGATGAGACCCCACTCTCTCGGTGTATTGGACTGGCAGGGATGAGACCCCACTCTCTCGGTGTATTGGACTGGTAGAGATGAGACCCCACTCTCTCGGTGTATTGGACTGGCAGGGATGAGACCCCACTCTCTCTGTGTATTGGACTGGTCGAGTCGAGATCCCACTCTCTCTGTGTATTGGACTGGCAGGGATGAGACCCCACTCTCTCTGTGTATTGGACTGGTCGAGTCGAGACCCCACTCTCTCGGTGTATTGGACTGGCACGGAAGGCACCTGCTGTTCCCAAAATGTAACCATGTACGACCGGTTCACTTCCCATTATGATCTGGTACAAGACAAATGGTACTAGACACTGTCTAACCCATGCTTACACCCAATCCAATGTTTATAACATGTGTGGGGAGGAGAGCACAAGTGCACACTTCGAGATAAAGGACAAATTATTGGGACGTATGGCCATTCCCTGTCAGCATGGTACCACCGTTACAGTCTCTCAGTGCAGAAGTCAGAGGTCAGAGGTGGGAGGTCAGAGATCAGGGGTTATCCTATCAGTCTATTGGCTAACTGTCCAGCTCAAAGTCTGTGTCGTCGTTGTTGTTGTGTTGTTGTGGACGAGGAGAATATTTCCTCCGGGAGAACTTCAGACACAAATCATCTCCTAACTCGTTCAGATCAAACAACACCTGGGGAAATAAGGAAAATATAATGTTAGAGAGAGAGAGAGAGAGGGAGAGAGAGAGAGAGAGGGCAGGAGAGCGAGCGGGAGAGAGAGAGAAATTGTAATGAATTGAGAGAGAGAGAATTGAATTGAGAGAGGGGGAGATGGAGAGAGAGGGGGAAAGAGTGGGGGAGAGAGAGAGAAAGAAATTGAAATGAATTGAGAGAGAGAGAGAGGGAGAGAGAGAGAGGGCAGGAGAGCGAGCGGGAGAGAGAGAGAAATTGTAATGAATTGAGAGAGAGAGAATTGAATTGAGAGAGGGGGAGATGGAAAGAGAGGGGGAAAGAGTGGGGGAGAGAGAGAGAAAGAAATTGAAATGAATTGAGAGAGAGAGAGAGGGAGAGGGAGAGAGAGAGAGGGCAGGAGAGCGAGCGGGAGAGAGAGAGAAATTGAAATTAATTGAGAGAGAGAAAGAAAGAGAGAGAAGGAGAGAGCGGCAGAGACGGAGAGACAGAAATTGAAATTAATTGAGAGAGAGAGCGAGAGAGAGAGAGAGAGAGAGAGAGAGAGAGGGGGAGAGAGAGGGAGACATTGAAATTAATTGAGAGAGAGGGAGAGAGGGAAAGAGGGGGGGAGAGAGAAATTGAAATAAATTAAGAAAGAGAGAGAGAATTTAATTGAGAGAGGGGAGATGGAGAGAGATAGATGTATGTATGTCTCTATGTGTGTGTGTGTGTTTGTGTCCCGGTGTGTGTTTGCGTGTGTACTCACCTGGTCGAGCATGGCCTTGGTGTGTGCAGCAGACAGACAGAAGCGTGCCCGTGCCTCTGTGATGGGCGTAGCAGGGAACCCTACCACCACCACTCCTATCTTCCTCTTCAGCATGGCGCGAGAGAAAGCCCTACAGAGGCAGAACACAGTCACAGGAAGGCATTGTGAAAGACAAGGCGCAGGGATGAATGAACGTACCAATGTATCAATAATTTGTATTTACAGCCCCTTTTACCCAGCTGTCATAAAGGGCTGTTCAGTAACCTGCCTGGTCCACCATGAAATACACAACTGAATGTGTTAAACAGAACCACCTTACAGTATAACCCTGAACATACAGTATAACCCTGAACATACAGTATGACCCTGAACATACAGTATGACCCTGAACATACAGTATAACCCTGAACATGCAGTATGACCCTGAACATACAGTATGACCCTGAACATACAGTGTGACCCTGAACATACAGTATGACCCTGAACATACAGTATAACCCTGAACATGCAGTATGACCCTGAACATACAGTATGACCCTGAACATACAGTATGACCCTGAACATACAGTGTGACCCTGAACATACAGTATGACCCTGAACATACAGTGTGACCCTGAACATACAGTATAACCCTGAACATACAGTGTGACCCTGAACATACACTTTGACCCTGAACATACAGTATGACCCTGAACATACACCATGATCCTGAACATACAGTATGATCCTGAACATACACTTTGACCCTGAACATACAGTATGACCCTGAACATACAGTGTGACCCTGAACATACACTTTGACCCTGAACATACAGTATGACCCTGAACATACTGTGTGACCCTGAACATACACTTTGACCCTGAACATACAGTATGACCCTGAACATACACCATGACCCTGAACATACAGTATGACCCTGAACATACAGTATGACCCTGAACATACAGTATGACCCTGAACATACAGTATGATCCTGAACATACAGTATGACCCTGAACATACAGTATGACCCTGAACATATAGTATGATCCTGAACATACAGTATGACCCTGAACATACAGTATGACCCTGAACATATACTATGACCCTGAACATACAGTATGACCCTGAACAAACAGTATGACCCTGAACATACAGTATGACCCTGAACATACACCATGACCCTGAACATACACCATGACCCTGAACATACACCATGACCCTGAACATACACCATGACCCTGAACATACACCATGACCCTGAACATACAGTATGACCCTGAACGTACAGTATGACCCTGAACATACACCATGACCCTGAACATACACCATGACCCTGAACATACAGTGTGACCCTGAACATACAGTATGACCCTGAACCAACAGTAGGACACTGAACATACAGTATGACCCTGAACGTACAGTAGGACACTGAACATACAGTATGACCCTGAACGTACAGTATGACCCTGAACGTACAGTATGACACTGAACGTACAGTATGACCCTGAACATACAGTATGACCCTGAACGTACAGTATGACCCTGAACATACAGTATGACCCTGAACGTACAGTATGACCCTGAACATACAGTATGACCCTGAACGTACAGTATGACCCTGAACATACAGTATGACCCTGAACATACAGTATGACCCTGAACATACAGTATGACCCTGAACCAACAGTAGGACACTGAACATACAGTATGACCCTGAACATACAGTAGGACACTGAACATACAGTATGACCCTGAACGTACAGTATGACCCTGAACATACAGTATAACCCTGAACATACAGTGTGACCCTGAACATACAGTATAACCCTGAACCAACAGTAGGACACTGAACATACAGTATGACCCTGAACCAACAGTAGGACACTGAACATACAGTATGACCCTGAACATACAGTAGGACACTGAACATACAGTATGACCCTGAACGTACAGTATGACCCTGAACATACAGTATAACCCTGAACATACAGTGTGACCCTGAACATACAGTATGACCCTGAACCAACAGTAGGACACTGAACATACAGTATGACCCTGAACATACAGTATGACCCTGAACATACAGTATGACCCTGAACATACAGTATGACCCTGAACGTACAGTATGACCCTGAACGTATTACCTTGTTTACTACTCGCTCACATGATCAAACCACATGGTAGCATTTGATCAGCAAATTTTCTGCTATTTGTCCTTGGTGCCACTGAGTGGAATGGTAGAGATGGACATTGGCTCCCTGAACATTAACCTAGTTTTCCACCAGGAACTAGGACAGCAGACGACCAGTGATGACATCATAGTAGAAGGAAGCCCAGTATACAAGGTCCTCCAGCTGCTCAACAGGGTTCGTTGTTATCCTGCCAGAAGGCTGTTATCTTTGGGACGCATCTGAAAGTGTCTGTCCTGTGTGAATACGATCCTCGCCTACTACATTTTATATGATTCACTGACTGATTCACTGACTGATTCACTGACTGATTCACTGTCTGATTCACTGATTGATTCACTGACTGATTCACTGACTGATTCACTGATTGATTCACTGACTGATTCACTGACTGATTCACTGATTGATTCACTGACTGATTCACTGACTGATTCACTGACTGATTCACTGTCTGATTCACTGACTGATTCACTGTCTGATTCACTGATTGATTCACTGACTGATTCACTGACTGATTCACTGATTGATTCACTGACTGATTCACTGACTGATTCACTGACTGATTCACTGTCTGATTCACTGATTGATTCACTGACTGATTCACTGACTGATTCACTGAGCATCTGGACACAGTAAACATTGCCGCTGTTCAAAGTCATCTTGAAAAGACACTCAATATTGACCCTTTTTGTTGTTGTTGTTGTTGCTTCTGAACTGACCCCTAGTAAAATGGCCACCTGCTTTCCAACAACAGATATAGTAGCTGTATGACAATTAGTCCAAGTGACTCGATCAATTGAAACAGCGTGCAAAAAGATCATGGCCAATAGCTGACCTGTTGTACATCCATTCAGACATTGTTGTGGCCTCTGGAACTAACCAATTCTACAGCTATAATGTACTGTGTGTATATATATATATATATATATATATATATTTTTTTTTTAGCTTTATTTAACTTGGCAAGTCAGTGAAGAACAAATTCTTATTTTCAATGACGGCCAAGGAAAAGTGGGGTTAACTGCCTGTTCAGGGGCAGAACGAAAGATTTGTACCTTGTCAGTTTGAACTTGCAACCTTTAAGTTACTAGTCCAACGCTCTAACCACTAGGCTACCCTGCCGCCCCTCTTATGTCCACAGAAGGCAAGATGAGATAGACACACACAAAGTGAAAGCAGATTTCCTCTATGAGTTATTTTATGTGCCAGGTGAAGAGTTGAAGGTGGTCTTGTCTGGGTCTGATGGTGGTGGTAGGTCAGACAACAGACTACATATGCCCCCTAGTGGCAAGGGTTATAATTCCTAATCTAATATACCATCTAGCAGACTTTTATCCAAAGCGATTTACACCCATGAGGTGCATGGATGTTTACCAGTCGGCTGGTACCGGGATTCGAACCCACTACCCTTGGCGTTACAAGCACCACGTTCAACCAACTGTGAGCTACAAAAGGACCACAGTCTAACCTCTCCTTTCATTCCTTCCACAATAAAATATACAAATGTATGAAAGGTACGCTCTGATACTTACATCACTTTCCCAGCATGTAGAACAGAGGGGTTAGAAAGCAGTGCATTGTCCCTGTCGAATAAACCAAAATGAAAGCAACTTACACAACTTTTCCTGGCATGTAGAGCAGAATTGGGACCACAGGAGAATCATCGTTACCATAGATGATGAAGCCCATCTCTTGAAGACGAGACCTGAAGTAGCGTGTGTTCTCTGCCAGCTGGTGCACCCTCGCCTGACCTACAGAGACAGAGTTAATATGGGGTTAGGGCTAGTTGTGAGGGGTCCAACCATGTTGAGAGTTAATATGGGGTTAGGGCTAGTGGTGATGGGGTCCAACCCTGGAGAGAGTTAATATGGGGTTAGGGCTAGTGGTGATGGGGTCCAACCCTGGAGAGAGTTAATATGGGGTTAGGGCTAGTTGTGAGGGGTCCAACCATTTCGAGAGTTAATATGGGGTTAGGGCTAGTGGTGATGGGGTCCAACCCTGGAGAGAGTTAATATGGGGTTAGGGCTAGTGGTGATGGGGTCCAACCCTGGAGAGAGTTAATATGGGGTTAGGGCTAGTGGTGATGGGGTCCAACCCTGGAGAGAGTTAATATGGGGTTAGGGCTAGTGGTGATGTGGTCCAACCCTGGAGATAGTTAATATGGGGTTAGGGCTAGTGGTGATGGGGTCCAACCTTGGCCTGGAGTCAGGAGAAAAACATAAGGTTTATTTATACATTCATTTGTTATTGTCACGTCCTGACCATGGAAAGCTTTTATTTTCTATGGTAGAGTAGGCGTGACTGGGGGGTTGTTCTAGTTTATATTTTCTATGTGGGGTTCTAGGTTTGATTTTCTATGGTGGAGTAGGTCAGGGCATGACTGAGGGGGTTGTTCTAGTTTATATTTTCTATGTGGGGTTCTAGGTTTGATTTTCTATGTTGGTGATTTGTATGGTTCCCAATTAGAGGCAGCTGGTTATCGTTGTCTCTAATTGGGGATCGTATTTAAGTATAATTTTTTTATAGAGTTATTGCACATAGCACCTCAGGAGTCACGGTCTGTTCGTTTATCGTTTTGTTAAGTTTCCCTAATAATAAAGTATGTGGAACTCATATCGCGCTGCGTCTCGGTCCGACCATTATTACGAACGCCGTGACAGTTATCTAGCATCCAGAACAAACGCCAGTGCAGCAACCCTGGATCAGTTAAGTGTTTCGCTTCGAGTTGATTTGAGCGATACCTAGAATCCCAAACTTCTTCCCGTCAGCCTTGGGCTTCAAACCGGCAACACTTTGGTAACAGTTCTGCCTCGCTAACCTTTAGGTTTACCTGTCACCCCCAGAAGATGAGCCACGGTGGTGTAGGGAACCATCATGGGGGAGTAATACTTCATAGCACTGGAGCCACAGCATTCATTATAGAACACTGTCTCTTCTACATTGTTTTAGTCACCTTGAACCACATGTAGGTTTAAACTGACCCTGGACACTTTAATGAGCTGCACCATACCACCTGGCCAGTTAACATGAACCAGGGATGGAGAGAGGGGGGGGGTGGTCACAGTGTTGGAAGATAAAACCTCACATGGCTACCTCTAAAGCCTCCGTTCCTCAGCCACAGACCCCAGCCGTTGGAAAGTAAACCCAGTGTGTGCTCTGCCAGACATTGGCTCTGCTCGGTGACCCACCAGGAATGGCCATTCGTTCAGAGTTATGAGAACCTTCCAGGAATATCCACTGTGGTGTAGTGATAGTTTAGTGATAGTTAGTGTAGTGACAGTTTAGTGTAGTGATAGTTAGTGATAGTGATAGTTTAGTGATAATGTAGTGATAGTTTAGTGTAGTGATAGTGTAGTGATAGCATAGTGATAGTGTAGTGACAGTGTAGTGATAGTGTAGTGATAGCATATTGATAGTGTAGTGATAGTGTAGTGATAGCATAGTGATAGTGTAGTGATAGTGGTAGTGTAGTGATAGTGTAGTGTAGTGACACTACACAGCATACACTACACTGTATGCTATCACTACAGTGTAGATAGTGTAGTGATAGTGATAGTGTAGTGATAGTGTAGTGGTAGTGATAGTGTAGTGATCGTGTAGTGCTAGCATAGTGATAGTGTAGTGATAGTTTAGTGTAGTGATAGTGTAGTGATAGTGTAGTGATAGTGTAGTATAGTGATAGTGTAGTGATAGTGTAGTGTAGTGATAGTGTAGTGTAGTGATAGCATAGTGATAATGTAGTGTAGTGATAGTGAAGTGACAGTGTAGTGATAGTGTAGTAATAGTGTAGTATAGTGATAGTGTAGTGATAGTATAGTGATAGTGTAGTGATAGTGTAGTGATAGTATAGTGATAGTGATAGTGATAGTGTAGTGATAGTGTAGTGATAGCGTAGTGTAGTGATAGTGTAGTGATAGTGTAGTGATAGTGATAGTGTAGTGATAGTGTAGTGATAGTGTAGTGACAGTGTAGTGATAGTGTAGTGACAGTGTAGTGATAGTGTTAGTGGGAACTCTCCTGGAGTGTCCACCCTGCTGTTCCTCAGTCCAGCCCCTCTGTCTGGGCCATTCCACCCTGGACTTACAGGCTTCATAGCCGGTGATTACTGAAGAGCCCTGCTGCTCTCTCTCTCTCCCCTCACCCCATTTCTCTCTCTCTGTCTCTCTCTCCCTCCCCTCGCCCCATTTCTCTCTCTCTGTCTCTCTCTCCCTTCGCCCCATTTCTCTCTCTCTGTCTCTCTCTCCCTCCCCTCGCCCCATTTCTTTCTCTCTGTCTCTCTCTCCCTCCCCTCGCCCCATTTCTCTCTCTCTGTCTCTCTCTCCCCTCGCCCCATTTATCTCTCTCTGTCTCTCTCTCCCTCCCCTCGCCCCATCTCTCTCTCTCTGTCTCTCTCTCCCCTCGCCCCATTTCTCTCTCTCTGTCTCTCTCTCCCTCCCCTCGCCCCATTTCTCTCTCTCTCTCTCTGTCTCTCGGTCCCTCCCCTCGCCCCATTTCTCACTCTCTGTCCAGCCATCTGGTTCCTACCAACTTCCTGTCAGCCATCAAGAACTTTCTCCTTCAATACGTGATTACTGTACAGCATATCAATGCTTCTCCACAACCTCCTCTCCAGCTCTCTGTATCCTGCTTCTGCAGCCAGTTGGTTCTGGGTTGTCCATCTGATGAAGGGAGGGAGGGAGGTGTACTACACACTTACACCTTGCCAAGACCAGAGACACATCACATATGGCACCCTATTCCCTATATAGTGCACTACTTTTAGACCAGAACCCTATGGAACCCTATTCCCTATATAGTGCACTACTTTAGACCAGAACCCTATGGCACCCTATTCCCTATATAGTGCACTACATTAGACCAGAGCCTATAGGGAGGGATATGTAGGGAATAGGGTGCTATTTGGCACACATCCCAGAGCTCCCTGGCCAATAGGATACAATGCATTTCCTAGAAAACAGCGATGGACCCTGGATGTGCCTCTCTGGTGCTGAGCCACAGGTGAAACACAAACAACGCTTCAATGTATCACATATCTTTCAAATATTGATGATCACAGACAAATCTATAGCAGCAGGCCAACCCCGCTGGGAGAACTAATGATGTGAAGGACTGGGGAGCCAGAAGCTAAGGGAGAGCCAGGTAAGAGCTAAGGGAGAGCCAGGCAAGAGCTAAGGGAGAGCCAGGCAAGAGCTAAGGGAGAGCCAGGCAAGAGCTATGGGAGAGCCAGGTAAGAGCCAGAGCCAGGTAAGAGCTAAGAGAGAGCCAGGTAAGAGCCAGAGCCAGGTAAGAGCTAAGGGAGAGCCAGGTAAGAGCTAAGGGAGAGCCAGGTAAGAGCTAAGGGAGAGCCAGGTAAGAGCTAAGGGAGAGCCAGGTAAGAGCCAGAGCCAGGTAAGAGCCAGAGCCAGGTAAGAGCTAAGGGAGAGCCAGGTAAGAGCTAAGAGAGAGCCAGGTAAGAGCTAAGAGAGAGCCAGGTAAGAGCTAAGGCAGAGCCAGGTAAGAGCTAAGGGAGAGCCAGGTAAGAGCCAGGTAAGAGCTAAGGGAGAGCCATGTAAGAGCTAAGAGAGAGCCAGGTAAGAGCTAAGGGAGAGCCAGGTAAGAGCTAAGGGAGAGCCAGGTAGGAGCTAAGAGAGAGCCAGATAAGAGCTAAGGGAGAGCCAGGTAAGAGCTAAGGGAGAGCCAGGTAAGAGCTAAGGGAGAGCCAGATAAGAGCTAAGGGAGAGCCAGAGCCAGGTAAAAGCTAAGAGAGAGCCAGATAAGAGCTAAGGGAGAGCCAGGTAAGAGCTAAGGGAGAGCCAGGTAAGAGCTAAGGGAGAGCCAGGTAAGAGCTAAGGGAGAGCCAGGTAAGAGCTAAGGGAGAGCCAGGTAAGAGCTAAGGGAGAGCCAGGTAAGAGCTAAGGGAGAGCCAGGTAAGAGCTAAGAGAGAGCCAGGTAAGAGCTAAGAGAGAGCCAGGTAAGAGCTGAGAGAGCCAGGTAAGAGCTAAGAGAGAGCCAGGTAAGAGCTAAGGGAGAGCCAGGTAAGAGCTAAGAGAGAGCCAGGTAAGAGCTAAGAGAGAGCCAGGTAAGAGCTAAGGGAGAGCCAGGTAAGAGCTAAGGGAGAGCCAGGTAAGAGCTAAGGGAGAGCCAGGTAAGAGCTAAGAGAGAGCCAGGTAAGAGCTAAGAGAGAGCCAGGTAAGAGCTAAGGGAGAGCCAGGTAAGAGCTAAGGGAGAGCCAGGTAAGAGCCAGAGCCAGGCAACTTTAGGACCAACCAGTAGGGCATTTACCTCAGAGCTGATTGGCTATTCAAAGCAACGATAGAAGGCAGAAGACACTTAATAACCTGCCGAAAACACAAGCCCTGTTTTTGTCAACTGCTCCCTCCTGATAAAATAAGACAAATCCTTGACATAATGTTGACAAAAGCAAGTGCCGGTTTCATGGAAGTGCATGACAGTTCACCTTCCTCTATGGCTTGTTGTTTAAGACATATTGAAAACCACAGAGAACGAGAGGGAGCGAGAGGGGGATACAACTAGTCAGTTGTACAACTGACTGCACTCAACTGAAATGTGTCTTCCGCATTTAACCCAACCCCTCTAAATCAGAGCGAGAGAGATAGACATATTTCGCATACCCTTCCAGTATTTGTATTCATAACGTGACCTCTCACCCCAAAGCTGTGTAAACTTTAACCTTTAGTGTGGAGATGTCTGACTTCACCATTCCCTGGTGTGTTGGAAGAGTACACAACAGACGGGCAGGTCAGAGTTTATTTCCTTCCCAACGAACAGCTGTTTGAATGGGCTACGTCAGGCACCAAGCATCCCTCCTCCTACCTCTCAGGAGCCTCCAGGGCCAGAGGACAGAGGGTTAGTCACCAGTGAATCATGTAAAGCCTTGACTCTCTTTTATTTAGATCTACTACACACACCACGAAAACATTCTACCTTTCAGAGCTTGGCCTCAGGGTTGCCAGGTCAAGCTACATTTTGTAGCTCAATGACTACTCAAAACCCACCAAAAAAGGAAACTTAAGCACCAATTTATGTTTGCTCACGGCAAGAGAGGAGTTGCCATATTTATACAATAATTATTTTCCCCCATAACGTTATCGAGTCAATTATATCATAGTAACGACGTTAGAAGCAACATTTTCCTCAAAATAATAATTATTGAAAGCTATGACATAATGAAGGAATTTGAATGTAACCTTGCCAGATCAAATGCCCAAGGAGGTGTGGTATATGGCCAATATACCACGGCTAAGGGCTGTTTTTATGCATGACTCAATGCGGCCGTTAGCCGTGGTATATTGGCTGTATACCGCAAACCCCGGGGGTGCCTTATTTCTATTATAAACTGGTTACCAATGTAATTACAATAGTAAAAAGTAATGTTTTGTCATACCCGTGGTACAGTTGAAGTCGGGAGGTTTACATACACCTTAGCCAAATACATTTAAACTCAGTTTTTCACAATTCCTGACATTTAATCTTCGTAAAAATCCCTGTCTTAGGTCAGTTAGGATCACCACTTTATTTTAAGAATGTGAAATGTCAGAATAATAGTAGAGAGAATGATTTATTTCAGCTTTTATTTCTTTCATCACATTCCCAGTGGGTCAGAAGTTTACATACACTCAATCAGTATTTGGTAGCATTGCCTTTATATTGTTTAACTTGGGTCAAACGATTTGGGAAGCCTTCCACAAGCTTCCCACAATAAGTTGAGTGAATTTTTCCTCCTGACAGAGCTGGTGTAACTGAGTCAGGTTTGTAGGCCTTCTTGCTCGCACACGCTTTTTCAGTTCTGCCCACAAATTTTCTATGGGATTGAGGTCAAGGCTTTGTGATGGCCACTCCAAAACCTTGACTTTTGTCACGCCTTGACCTTAAAGATCCTTATTATTCTCTATGTTTGGTTAGGTCAGGGTGTGACTCGGGTGGGAAAGTCTATGTTTTCTATTTCTTTGTGTTTGGCCACGTGTGGTTCCCAATCAAAGGCAGCTGTCTATCGTTGTCTCTGATTGGTTGGGGATCACATATAAGTTGTCATTTTCCTTTTGGGTTTTGTGGGATCTTGATTTCTGTTTTAGTGATTTTTTTGCCCGACAGACAGAACTGTGAGTTTTCACATTTGTTAGTTTGTTTGAGTGCTTTTTTGAATATTAAAAATCATGAACACTTTCCACGCTGAGCCTTCGTCTACTCATTCTACAAACGAGAGCCGTTAGAGCTTTGTTGTCCTTAAGCCATTTGGCCACAACTTGGGAAGTATGCTCGGGGTCATTGTCCATTTGGAAGACCCGTTTGCGACCAAGCTTTAACTTCCTGACTGATGTCTTGAGATGTTGCTTCAATATATCCACATAATTTTCCCTCATGATGCCATCTATTTTGTGAAGTGCACCAGTCCCTCCTGCAGCAAAGCACCCCCACAACATGATGCTGCCACCCCCACAACATGATGCTGCCACCCCCACAACATGATGCTGCCACCCCCACAACATGATGCTGCCATCCCCACAACATGATGCTGCCACCCCCACAACATGATGCTGCCACCCCCACAACATGATGCTGCCACCCCCACAACATGATGCTGCCACCCCCACAACATGATGATGTCTCCTTCCTGAGCGGTATGACGGCTGCCTGGTCCCATGGTGTTTACACTATTTATCTACTAGACCCTGGATCTGACCATCTATATCTACTAGACCCTGGATCTGACCATCTATATCTACTAGACCCTGGATCTGACCATCTATATCTACTAGACCCTGGAACTGACCATCTATATCTACTAGACCCTGGATCTGACCATCTATATCTACAACTAGACCCTGGATCTGACCATCTATATCTACTAGACCCTGGATCTGACCATCTATATCTACAACTAGACCCTGGATCTGACCATCTATATCTACAACTAGACCCTGGATCTGACCATCTATATCTACTAGACCCTGGATCTGACCATCTATATCTACTAGACCCTGGATCTGACCATCTATATCTACTAGACCCTGGATCTGACCATCTATATCTACTAGACCCTGGATCTGACCATCTATATCTACTAGACCCTGGATCTGACCATCTATATCTACAAGACCCTGGATCTGACCATCTATATCTACAACTAGACCCTGGATCTGACCATCTATATCTACTAGACCCTGGATCTGACCATCTATATCTACTACTAGACCCTGGATCTGACCATCTATATCTACAACTAGACCCTGGATCTGACCATCTATATCTACTAGACCCTGGATCTGACCATCTATATCTACTAGACCCTGGATCTGACCATCTATATCTACTAGACCCTGGATCTGACCATCTATATCTACTAGACCCTGGATCTGACCATCTATATCTACTAGACCCTGGATCTGACCATCTATATCTACTAGACCCTGGATCTGACCATCTATATCTACTAGACCCTGGATCTGACCAACTATATCTACTAGACCCTGGATCTGACCATCTATATCTACTAGACCCTGGATCTGACCATCTATATCTACTAGACCCTGGATCTGACCATCTATATCTACTAGACCCTGGATCTGACCATCTATATCTACTAGACCCTGGATCTGACCATCTATATCTACTACTAGACCCTGGATCTGACCATCTATATCTACTAGACCCTGGATCTGACCATCTACAGAGTATGGATGGAGTTTAAGGGCATGAAGGGAAATGCAAAGTCTCAGACACAGAGAGAGAGAGACAAACACAGAGAGCGACACAGAGAGAGAGAGAGAGAGAGAGAGACAGACAGAGATACAGACACAGAGACAGACAGACAGAGATAGAGACAGATAGAGAGAGACACAGAGAGAGAGACAGAAAGACACAGAGAGAGAGAGACAGACACAGAGAGAGAGACAGACACAAAGAGAGACAGACACAGAGAGAGACACACACAGAGAGAGACAGACACAGAGAGACAGAAACAGAGAGACAGACAGACACAGAGATAGAGACAGAAACAGAGAGAGAGAGACACACACAGAGAGAGAGACAGAAACAGAGAGAAAGAGATACACACAGAGAGAGAGAAAGCTGGGAACATTTGTTGGACACATGATAAGGGCTGAGGGACTAAAGGGAGGTTCTGGGAGCTTACCCACGGTGGTTCCATCCAGCCCCATGATGCATTTCATGGCTCTCAGGATCTGTTCTGTGACGGGAGGAGACATGGCCGAGGCGTACACCGCACTGTGGGAGTGGCTACGCAGGGAGTCGACCAGCTCCTAAAAGAGAGCGAGAGAGGGAGAGAAAGAGAGAGAGAGAGAAGAGCGAGAGGGAGGGAGAGAGAGAGAAGAGCGAGAGAGTACAGTTTATAACATTAGAGCCATGAATACACGTACTGTATATATGTGATGGGAGAAGTGGCCAAGGCATACACCACAGTGTGGGAGTGGCTACGCAGGTAGTCCACCAGCTCCTGTAATACAGACCAATCACAGGGCAACATTACACACTGTGGGAGTGGCTACGCAGGCACACACACAAAAAAAAATGGTTCTATATATTGTGCTTCTATCCATAGCGGAACCCTTTTTGGTGCTATTAAGAACCCTTTCCTAAGATTCTATAAAGAACCCTTTCCTAAGATTCTATAAAGAACCATTTCCTAAGATTCTATAAAGAACCATTTCCTAAGGTTCTATAAATAACAATTTCCTAAGGTTCTATACAGAACCCTTTCTTAAGGTTCTATACAGAACCCTTTCTTAAGGTTCTATAAAGAACCCTTTCCTAAGGTTCTATAAAGAACCATTTCCTAAGGTTCTATAAAGAATGGTTCTATAAATACCCTTCCTCAATCTTAAAGGTTCTTTGTAGATAATTTTGTACTATAGAACCATACAGAGATTTATTCTGTTTAACCATTATGTTATTTTGTTGAACTTCTCTAGGTGTTATTATTGTGTTAATAATTGTCTAGTTGAATCAGGTGTGGTAGCTCTGGTACAGCTGGGGGGTCCCTGAGGAGAGAACTGAGACCCTCTGGTACAGCTGTGGGTCCCTGAGGAGAGACCTGAGACCCTCTGGAACAGCTGTGGGTCCCTGAGGAGAGACCTGAGACCCTCTGACTTAGTCAACTGTTCTCAAACGACACGAGACCATAATGTAGAGGGAGCTCATGTGACACAACGTGAGCCTGAAAACCATTTCTGTCACTGTTTCTCAGCCATCTGAAGACTGAATACAACAGGAAGACTTTTGGGATACCAGTGCAGCAACTAACTGTAAAGAGACCGTGTTGTAGTGAGGCAGGATTTTTTAAATTTACTTTTTTAACCTTTATTTTACCAGGCAAGTCAGTTAAGAACAAATTCTTGTTTTCAATGACAGCCTAGGAACAGTGGGGTTAACTGCCTTGTTCAGGGGCAGAATGACAGATTTGAACCTTGTCAGCTCGGGGATTCGATCTTGCAACCTTTCGGTTACAAGTTCAACGCTCTAACCACTAGGCTACCTACCGTCCCTACACTCTAACCACTAGGCTACCTACCGTCCCTACACTCTAACCACTAGGCTACCTACCGTCCCTACACTCTAACCACTAGGCTACCTACCGTCCCTACACTCTAACCACCTGCCGCCCCAAAGGATGAGGCCTGTCATGCTCATTGTTCCTAAACGTCAACAGTAGATTCATTCAGCTAGTGGTTGACAGGATCAGTTTTGTCAGCCCTGGGGGGTAGGGGTAAATGAACCCTGAAACAAGCAGACATCTGGTTCTAGCTGGGTAACTATCTCTGCTTTAGGGCCTTGAAGGGGTTTTGCTCCGAATGAATTCAACTAGGAACATGTCCGAAATCCAGCCCACATTTGGAGACTGGAGTTAGGTCTGTCTGTCTGTCTGTCTGTCTGTCTGTCTGTCTGTCTGTCTGTCTGTCTGTCTGTCTGTCTGTCTCAGCATCCTAGTTGTTTAACTACACATCTGGGGACTGGAGTTAGGCCTGTCTGTCTGTCTGTCTGTCTGTCCGTCCGTCCGTCCGTCCGTCCGTCTGTCTCAGCATCCTAGTTGTTTAACTACACATCTGGGGAGTGGAGTTAGCTTCAAAACATTTTAAAAACTTTCCAAGACGTGTTGTCCTTGCTGAACATGACCCAGGACTAATGACAAGTTCATCTAATTGACCAGGGATGCCCAGGAATGCCCAACGCCCACCTACCTTTTTCCCAGCGATGTATCCTCCTGCAGCCCCGAAACTCTTGGTGAATGTTCCCATCATGACCTCGATGTCTGAGGGGTCCAGACCAAACAGTTCTGTCACACCCCTCCCTGTCGGCCCCACCGCCCCGGTACTGTGAGCCTCGTCCAGGTACAGGTAGGCCTTGTACTTCTTCTTCAGGGATACTATGTCTGGCAGACGCACCACCGACCCCTCCATACTAGAACAGGGCACAGAGATATACACTGAGTTACATTACCTCTAATACCATCTTTCTCTGTCTCCCTGGTTACATTACCTCTAATACCATCTTTCTCTGTCTCCCTGGTTACATTACCTCTAATACCATCTTTCTCTGTCTCCCTGGATACATTACCTCTAATACCATCTTTCTCTGTCTCCCTGGTTACATTACCTCTAATACCATCTTTCTCTGTCTCCCTGGTTACATTACCTCTAATACCCATCTCTCCCTGATTACATAACCACTAATACTCAATCTCTCTATCTCTCTTCCCGACCACAAAAGTGTGGAGTATCTCCGCACCGCCAAGCGCCTCAACTCCAGGCAGGCGAGATGCTGTTAACCTGGTTCAACTTTTCCCTCTCCTACCGGCCGGGGTCCAAGAACGTCAAGCTGGATGCCCTGTCTCGCCACTATAACCCCGCGGCTCCCACCCCGGAGCCCGAGACCATCCTTCCCACCTCGTGCCTGGCGACGGCACTCAGCTGGGGAATCGGGAAACAGGTCCGGGAGGCGCAGCGGTCCGAGCCAAACCCTGGTAACCGGATGTTCGTGCCTGACGCTGTCTGCTCCGCGGTCCTGGAAAGTGCCCATTCCTCCATCTTTCCTGCCACCCGGGCTCCCAGCGGACCCTGGCCTTCGTGCGACAACGCTTTAATTGGCCTACCATGGTCCGGACGTTGCCACCTTTGTCACCGCCTGCACGGTCTGTGCACGGAACAAGTCCCCTCGACAAGCTCCGGCTGGCCTCTTCCAACCTGTGCCTGTCCCTCATCGCCCCTGGTCTCACATCTCCCTGGACTTTGTCACGGGTCTCCCCCCGTCTGATGGCAACAAGGCCTCCCTGACCATGGTGGATCGCTTTTCCAAGGCTGCCCACTTCATTCATTCCTCTCCCCAAGTTACCCTCGGCCAAGGAGACGGCCCAGCTCATGGTGCAGCACGTCTTCCGGATCCATGGACTGCCCATGGACATGGTCTCCGAACGGGGTCCTCAGTTCTCGTCTTGGTTCTGGAAGGCATTCTGCACTCTCATTGGGTCGTCGGCCAGCCTGTCCTCCGGGTTCCACCCCCAGTCTAACGGCCAGTCGGAACGAGCCAACCACCCTGCGCTGCCTAGTCTCCACCAACCCCACCACCTGGAGCCAGTAGCTGGTGTGGGTGGAATCCTTCCCTGCTCTGCCATGGGCCTATCACCGTTTGAGTGTTCCCTAGGGTAACATAGGGGTCGTCATACCTTCTTCCCAGATGTATGTCTGCCGCTGTTGTCAAACCTGGAGGACAGCCCGGTCGGCCCTCCTCAAGACCCCCTCCAGGTATCGTCGACGATCGGACCGCCATCGGACCCTGGCTCCCCGGTATCATCTTCTGCAGAAGGTATGGCTATCCACCCGGGATCTGCTCTTCCGGGTGGAATCCCGCAAACTCTCCCCCCGGTTTATTGGCCCGTTCCCCATCTCCAAGATCATTAGACCATCTGCTGTCTGTCTTCTGTTGGCCCTTTGTATACATCTCACCTTTCATGTATCCAGAGTCAAACCCATGTCTCACAGCCCTTTGTCTCCCGTTTCCAGGCCCATCCCTCTCCCCCGTCTCATCGACGACCAACAAGCAGTGAGGCGTCTCCTGAAGGTTCAACCCCGGGGCAGGGGGTTCCAGTACCTGCTTGACTGGGAGGGTTACGGCCCGGAGGAGAGGCGCTTGATCCCCGTCAGGGACATCCTGGACCCAGGCCTCATCGCCGACACCCCGGTCAACCAGGTGTGCGCCCAGGTAGGACGTCAGGTGGTGCCCCAAGAGGTACTGTCACACCCTGATCTGTCTCACCTGTCTTTGTGATTGTCTCCACCCCCCTCCAGGTGTCGCCCATCTTCCCCATTATCCCCTGTGTATTTATACCTGTGTTCTCTGTTTGTGTGTTGCCAGTTCATTAAACTATTGATTATTTTGTGGTCTTCATCTGGGAGAGAGAGACACAGAGAGAGAGAGAGGCAGAGAGAGAGAGACAGAGACAGAGACAGAGACAGAGAGAGAGACAGAGAGAGAGAGAGAGAGAGAGAGAGACAGAGAGAGAGACAGAGAGAGAGAGAGAGGGAGAGACAGAGAGGGAGAGACAGAGAGAGAGCGAGAGAGAGAGAGAGAGAGAGAGAGAGGGAGAGGGAGAGGGAGACAGAGCTGCCCACTGTCCAAGAGAATAATTAGGTGTGTGTCCTAACCTGTAGATTCCTTCCACCATGATCAGAATCTTCCTCCAGGGCCGGTGGGTCCGAGGCTGCCCACTACACACCGCCTCCCTCAACAGACGCTCCAGGCTCTGCATGTCTTGGACACACACACACACACACACGAATGATTCCCATTCAAAAAATGTTTTTTTCCCTAACCCCTAACCCTAAACCTAACCCTAAAACTAACCCCTAACCCTAAAACTAACCCCTAACCCTAAAACTAACCCCCTAACCCTAAAACTAACCCCTAACCCTAAAACTAACCCCTAAGCCTAAAACTAACCCCTAAGCCTAAACCTAACCCCTAACCCTAAAACTAACGCCTAAGCCTAAAACTAACCCCTAAGCCTAAACCTAACCCTAAAACTAACCCCTAAGCCTAAAACTAACCCCTAACCCTAAAACTAACCCCTAAGCCTAAAACTAACCCCTAACCCTAAAACTAACGCCTAAGCCTAAAACTAACCCCTAAGCCTAAACCTAACCCTAAAACTAACCCCTAAGCCTAAAACTAACCCCTAACCCTAACCCTAACTCCATACCATAAAACTAACCCCTAAGCCTAAAACTAACCCCTAAACCTAAAACTAACCCCCTAACCCTAAAACTAACCCCTAAGCCTAAACCTAACCCCTAACCCTAAAACTAACCCCTAACCCTAAAACTAACCCCTAACCCTAAAACTAACCCTAACCCTAAAACGAACCCTATGCCTAAAACTAACCCCTAACCCTAAAACTAACCCTAAGCCTAAAATAGCCTGGCAAAATGTCCTCACTTCTCAGAATGTTTTGTTGGTTTACTATTCTTGTGAGGACTTTTGGTACTCACAAGTAAAGTAAAATGTGTACACACACACACACACACACGAAGAGAGAGAGAAACAAGTCTGAAAATACACAACAATTCAACCACAAATACGCAATAGTTGAAAATTAGCACCACATAAACAAGACTACAGACTCCCTGCGGTGTTGCATCCCATAATAAGCAGCACCCGAACCACAGGGCAGGCAGATCACGTGCAGAGTACAGTGTTTAAACTGCCAGCAACACCTTCTTATGGACCAGAGTACAGTGTTTTATATCCTTCCTATGGACTACAACAGGAAGTACCAAGACAACACCATCTTATGGACCAGAGTACAGTGTTTTATATCTCAAATCAAATCAAAGTTTATTTGTCACGTGTGTCGAATACAACAGGTGTGGGTAGACCTTACAGTTAAATGCTTACTTACAGGCTCTAACCAATAGTGCAAACAAGGTATTAGGTGAACAATAGGTAAGTAAAGAAATAAAACAACAATAAAAAGACAGGCTATATACAGTAGAGAGGCTATATACAGTAGAGAGATTATATACAGTAGAGAGGCTATATACAGTAGAGAGGCTATATACAGTAGAGAGGCTATATACAGTAGAGAGATTATATACAGTAGGGAGGCTATATACAGTAGAGAGGCTATATACAGTAGAGAGGCTATATACAGTAGAGAGATTATATACAGTAGAGAGGCTATATACAGTAGAGGGGCTATATACAGTAGGGAGGCTATATACAGTAGAGAGGCTATATACAGTAGAGAGGCTATATACAGTAGAGAGATTATATACAGTAGGGAGGCTATATACAGTAGAGGGGCTATATACAGTAGAGAGGCTATATACAGTAGCGAGGCTATATACAGTAGAGAGGCTATATACAGTAGAGAGGCTATATACAGTAGAGAGGCTATATACAGTAGAGAGATTATATACAGTAGGGAGGCTATATACAGTAGAGGGGCTATATACAGTAGAGAGGCTATATACAGTAGAGAGATTATATACAGTAGGGAGGCTATATACAGTAGAGGGGCTATATACAGTAGAGAGGCTATATACAGTAGAGAGATTATATACAGTAGGGAGGCTATATACAGTAGAGGGGCTATATACAGTAGAGAGGCTATATACAGTAGAGGCTACATAAGTAGAGAGGCTATATACAGTAGAGAGGCTATATACAGTAGAGAGGCTATATACAGTAGAGGGGCTATATACAGTAGAGAGGCTATATACAGTAGAGGGGCTATATACAGTAGAGAGACTATATACAGTAGAGAGGTTGTATACAGTAGAGAGGTTATATACAGTAGAGAGGCTATATACAATAGAGAGGCTATATACAGTAGCAAGGCTATATACAGTAGAGAGGCTATATACAGTAGAGGGGCTATATACAGTAGAGAGGCTATATACAGTAGAGGGGCTATATACAGTAGAGGGGCTACATCTTCTTATGGACCACAACAGGAAATACCAAGACAACATCTTCTCATGGACCACAACAGGAAATACCAAGACAACATCTTCTCATGGACCACAACAGGAAATACCAAGACAACACCTTATGGACCACAACAGGAAGTACCAAGACAACACCTTATGGACCACAACAGGAAGTACCAAGACAACACCTTATGGACCACAACAGGAAGTACCAAGATAACATGAGGCTAAATAACAACTTTAACTGCAGCAAATACTGACTTCATTCCAAATAGCACCCTATTCCCTACATAGTGTTCCCTACATAGTGTTCCCTTTATAGTGTTCCCTGTATAGTGTTCCCTACATAGTGTTCCCTTTATAGTGTTCCCTGTATAGTGTTCCCTACATAGTGTTCCCTACATAGTGTTCCCTACATAGTGTTCCCTACATAGTGTTCCCTACATAGTGTTCCCTTTATAGTGTTCCCTGTATAGTGTTCCCTACATAGTGTTCCCTACATAGTGTTCCCTACATAGTGTTCCCTACATAGTGTTCCCTACATAGTGTTCCCTTTATAGTGTTCCCTGTATAGTGTTCCCTACATAGTGTTCCCTGTATAGTGTTCCCTACATAGTGTTCCCTGTATAGTGTTCCCTACATAGTATTCCCTACATAGTGTTCCCTACATAGTGTTCCCTGTATAGTGTTCCCTGTATAGTGTTCCCTACATAGTGTTCCCTACATAGTGTTCCCTACATAGTGTTCCCTGTATAGTGTTCCCTGTATAGTGTTCCCTACATAGTGTTCCCTGTATAGTGTTCCCTGTATAGTGTTCCCTACATAGCATTCCCTGTATAGTGTTCCCTACATAGTGTTCCCTACATAGTGTTCCCTGTATAGTGTTCCCTACATAGTGTTCCCTGTATAGTGTTCCCTGTATAGTGTTCCCTGTATAGTGTTCCCTACATAGTGTTCCATGTATAGTGTTCCCTACATAGTGTTCCCTACATAGTGTTCCCTACATAGTGTTCCCTACAAAGTGTTCCCTACATAGTGTTCCCTGTATAGTGTTCCTTACATAGTGTTACCTACATAGTGTTACCTACATAGTGTTCCCTACATAGTGTTCCCTACATAGTGTTCCCTACATAGTGTTACCTACATAGTGTTACCTACATAGTGTTCCCTGTATAGTGTTCCCTGTATAGTGTTCCCTACATAGTGTTCCCTGTATAGTGTTCCCTACATAGTGTTACCTACATAGTGTTACCTACATAGTGTTACCTACATAGTGTTCCCTGTATAGTGTTCCCTGTATAGTGTTCCCTACATAGTGTTCCCTGTATAGTGTTCCCTACATAGTGTTACCTACATAGTGTTCCCTACATAGTGTTCCCTGTATAGTGTTCCCTGTATAGTGTTCCCTGTATAGTGTTCCCTACATAGTGTTCCATGTATAGTGTTCCCTACATAGTGTTCCCTACATAGTGTTCCCTACATAGTGTTCCCTACATAGTGTTCCCTTTATAGTGTTACCTACATAGAGTTCCCTACATAGTGTTCCCTGTATAGTGTTCCCTACATAGTGTTACCTACATAGTGTTCCCTACATAGTGTTCCCTACATAGTGTTCCCTACATAGTGCTACCTACATAGTGTTACCTACATAGTGTTCCCTGTATAGTGTTCCCTGTATAGTGTTCCCTACATAGTGTTCCCTGTATAGTGTTCCCTACATAGTGTGACCTACATAGTGTTACCTACATAGTGTTCCCTGTATAGTGTTCCCTGCATAGTGTTCCCTACATAGTGTTCCCTACATAGTGTTCCCTGTATAGTGTTCCCTACATAGTGTTCCCTGTATAGTGTTCCCTACATAGTATTCCCTACATAGTGTTCCCTACATAGTGTTCCCTGTATAGTGTTCCCTGTATAGTGTTCCCTACATAGTGTTCCCTACATAGTGTTCCCTACATAGTGTTCCCTGTATAGTGTTCCCTGTATAGTGTTCCCTACATAGTGTTCCCTGTATAGTGTTCCCTACATAGTGTTCCCTACATAGTGTTCCCTGTATAGTGTTCCCTACATAGTGTTCCCTACATAATGTTCCCTACATAGTGTTCCCTGTATAGTGTTCCCTACATAGTGTTCCCTGTATAGTGTTCCCTACATAGTGTTCCCTGTATAGTGTTCCCTACATAGTGTTCCCTGTATAGTGTTCCCTACATAGTGTTCCCTGTATAGTGTTCCCTGTATAGTGTTCCCTACATAGTGTTCCCTGTATAGTGTTCCCTACATAGTGTTCCCTACATAGTGTTCCCTACATAGTGTTCCCTGTATAGTGTTCCCTACATAGTGTTCCCTGTATAGTGTTCCCTGTATAGTGTTCCCTACATAGTGTTCCATGTATAGTGTTCCCTACATAGTGTTCCCTACATAGTGTTCCCTGTATAGTGTTCCCTACATAGTGTTCCCTACATAGTGTTCCTTACATAGTGTTACCTACATAGTGTTACCTACATAGTGTTCCCTGTATAGTGTTCCCTGTATAGTGTTCCCTACATAGTGTTCCCTGTATAGTGTTCCCTACATAGTGTTACCTACATAGTGTTCCCTACATAGTGTTCCCTGTATAGTGTTCCCTGTATAGTGTTCCCTGTATAGTGTTCCCTACATAGTGTTCCATGTATAGTGTTCCCTACATAGTGTTCCCTACATAGTGTTCCCTTTATAGTGTTACCTACATAGAGTTCCCTACATAGTGTTCCCTGTATAGTGTTCCCTACATAGTGTTACCTACATAGTGTTACCTACATAGTGTTCCCTACATAGTGTTCCCTACATAGTGTTCCCTACATAGTGCTACCTACATAGTGTTACCTACATAGTGTTCCCTGTATAGTGTTCCCTACATAGTGTTCCCTGTATAGTGTTCCCTACATAGTGTGACCTACATAGTGTTACCTACATAGTGTTCACTGTATAGTGTTCCCTGTATAGTGTTCCCTACATAGTGTTCCCTGTATAGTGTTCCCTACATAGTGTTACCTACATAGTGTTCCCTGTATAGTGTTCCCTGTATAGTGTTCCCTACATAGTGTTACCTACATAGTGTTCCCTGTATAGTGTTCCCTGTATAGTGTTCCCTGTATAGTGTTCCCTACATAGTGTTACCTACATAGTGTTCCCTATATAGTGTTCCCTACATAGTGTTACCTACATAGTGTTCCCTGTATAGTGTTCCCTGTATAGTGTTCCCTACATAGTGTTCCCTGTATAGTGTTCCCTACATAGTGTTACCTACATAGTGTTCCCTGTATAGTGTTCCCTGTATAGTGTTCCCTACATAGTGTTACCTACATAGTGTTCCCTGTATAGTGTTCCCTGTATAGTGTTCCCTACATAGTGTTACCTACATAGTGTTCCCTATATAGTGTTCCCTACATAGTGTTCCCTACATAGTGTTCCCTTTATAGTGTTCCCTACATAGTGTTCCCTACATAGTGTTCCCTTTATAGTGTTACCTACATAGTGTTCCCTACATAGTGTTCCCAGTATAGTGTTCCCTACATAGTGTTCCCTACATAGTGTTCCCTACATAGTGTTCCCTACATAGTGTTCCCTACATAGTGTTCCCTTTATAGTGTTCCCTACATAGTGTTCCCTACATAGTGTTCCCTACATAGTGTTCCCTACATAGTGTTCCCTACATAGTGTTCCCTACATAGTGTTCCCTTTATAGTGTTCCCTACATAGTGTTCCCTTTATAGTGTTCCCTACATAGTGTTCCCTATATAGTGTTCCCTACATAGTGTTCCCTTTAAAGTGTTCCCTACATAGTGTTCCCTACATAGTGTTCCCTGTATAGTGTTCCCTACATAGTGTTCCCTTTATAGTGTTCCCTACATAGTGTTCCCTGTATAGTGTTCCCTACATAGTGTTCCCTACATAGTGTTCCCTACATAGTGTTCCCTGTATAGTGTTCCCTACATAGTGTTCCCTGTATAGTGTTCCCTACATAGTGTTCCCTATATAGTGTTCCCTACATAGTGTTCCCTACATAGTGTTCCCTGTATAGTGTTCCCTACATAGTGTTCCCTACATAGTGTTCCCTACATAGTGTTCCCTACATAGTATTCCCTACATAGTGTTCCCTACATAGTGTTCCCTACATAGTGTTCCCTGTATAGTGTTCCCTACATAGTGTTCCCTACATAGTGTTCCCTACATAGTGTTCCCTACATATTGTTCCCTGTATAGTGTTCCCTACATAGTGTTCCCTGTATAGTGTTACCTACATAGTGTTCCCTACATAGTGTTCCCTACATAGTGTTACCTACATATTGTTCCCTACATAGTGTTCCCTGTATAGTGTTCCCTACATAGTGTTCCCTGTATAGTGTTCCCTACATAGTGTTCCCTACATAGTGTTCCCTGTATAGTGTTCCCTACATAGTGTTCCCTGTATAGTGTTACCTACATAGTGTTCCCTACATAGTGTTCCCTACATAGTGTTCCCTGTATAGTGTTCCCTACATAGTGTTCCCTACATAGTGTTCCCTGTATAGTGTTCCCTGTATAGTGTTCCCTACATAGTGTTCCCTACATAGTGTTCCCTATATAGTGTTACCTACATAGTGTTCCCTACATAGTGTTCCCTACATAGTGTTACCTACATAGTGTTCCCTACATAGTGTTCCCTGTATAGTGTTCCCTGTTTAGTGTTCCCTACATAGTGTTCCCTACATAGTGTTCCCTACATAGTGTTCCCTACATAGTGGGGGAATTGGGATATGAAGAAAAAAACATTTTGAATTCACACACACGTATTAATACACACTTGTACTTGTGTGAAATAGGACAAACATGAGCACTGACCAAATTCTTCTTATTTTGCTGACTGAGCCTAGTGTGGAGGTCTCTGGGAAATTACCAGTAGTGGATATATAGCTGTGTTGGCAAGAGAACGACTGTGGGTTTAATTAGGCAGGGATCATACATTGTTGCACTGTAAGAATTGTTGGATAAATGCATGGGCTTCTAGAAGGGATTGATACTGCAGTTAGGGTGGTTTTACCACTAGATGGCAGTGTTGATCAACTCTATTTGGTCAAGTGGTAAAAGTCATACCGACGACATGGAACTCTATTCCACAGTACTACATAGAGCCATGACTACATGGAACTCTATTCCACAGTACTACATAGAGCCATGACTACATGGAACTCTATTCCACAGTACTACATAGAGCCATGACTACATGGAACTCTATTCCACAGTACTACATAGAGCCATGACTACATGGAACTTTATTCCACAGTACTACATAGAGCCATGACTACATGGAACTCTATTCCACAGTACTACATAGAGCCATGACTACATGGAACTCTATTCCACAGTACTACATAGAGACATGACTACATGGAACTCTATTCCACAGTACTACATAGAGCCATGACTACATGGAACTCTATTCCACAGTACTACATAGAGACATGACTACATGGAACTCTATTCCACAGTACTACATAGAGACATGACTACATAGAACTCTATTCCACAGTACTACATAGAGCCATGACTACATGGAACTCTATTCCACAGTACTACATAGAGCCATGACTACATGGAACTCTATTCCACAGTACTACATAGAGCCATGACTACATGGAACTCTATTCCACAGTACTACATAGAGCCATGACTACATGGAACTCTATTCCACAGTACTACATAGAGCCATGACTACATGGAACTCTATTCCACAGTACTACATAGAGCCATGACTACATGGAACTCTATTCCACAGTACTACATAGAGCCATGACTACATGGAACTCTATTCCACAGTACTACATAGAGCCATGACTACATGGAACTCTATTCCACAGTACTACATAGAGCCATGACTACATGGAACTCTATTCCACAGTACTACATAGAGCCATGACTACATGGAACTCTATTCCACAGTACTACATAGAGACATGACTACATGGAACTCTATTCCACAGTACTACATAGAGCCATGACTACATGGAACTCTATTCCACAGTACCACTGTAAATACCAAAAGTAATCTAAATATTAAGAACAGGTACCTACCTACACCACAGCCTGTTTCTCTGTCTATCTGCTAGAGAGACACACAGATTACTACACACACACAGAGAGACACACATTTTACTACACACACAGAGAGACACACACAGATTACTACACACACACAGAGACACACAGATTACTACACACACAGATTACTACACATACAGAGAGACACACACACAGTTTACTACACACACAGAGAGGCACACACAGATTACTACACACACAGAGAGACACACACAGATTACTACACACACACAGAGACACACAGATTACTACACACACAGATTACTACACATACAGAGAGACACACACACAGTTTACTACACACACAGAGAGGCACACACAGATTACTACACACACAGAGAGACACACAGTTTCTTACACACAGAGACACATACAGTTTACTACACACACAGATTACTACACACACAGAGAGACACACAGTTTCCTACACACACAGAGAGACACACAGTTTACTACACACACAGAGAGACACACAGTTTCCTACACACACAGAGAGACACACAGTTTCCTACACACACAGAGACACACAGTTTCCTACACACACAGAGAGACACACAGTTTCCTACACACACAGAGACACACAGTTTCCTACACACACAGAGAGACACACAGTTTACTACACACACAGAGAGACACACAGTTTCCTACACACACAGAGAGACACACAGTTTCCTACACACACAGAGACACACAGTTTCCTACACACACAGAGAGACACACAGTTTCCTACACACACAGAGACACACAGTTTCCTACACACACAGAGAGACACACAGTTTCCCACACATAGAGACACACAGTTTCCTACACACACAGAGACACACAGTTTCCTACACACACAGAGAGACACACGGTTTCCTACACACACAGAGAGACACGCAGTTTCCTACACACAGAGAGACACACAGTTTCCTACCACACACAGAGAGACACACATATTACTACACACAGAGATAAACAAACAGAGACAGGCCACCTTCGCGAGTCGAGCCTCTCAGACTAGGTGATGGGCAGGGCTGGAGATGAACCATATGCGGGTAGATTTTGTCATTGGCGGATAAGAACGTCTATTTCACCGGCCCCGTTTTCACACACAGCATTTGGGAACCGTTGTTTTTATTTATCCGAAGACCACATTGTAGACGTTGGTCGTATTAACCTGAAGGGCAACTAGTAAAAAGTCTGACTTTATTCTGGCTAGTTGCATCGTTTCGTTCAAACGCTTTGGTTGTTGTTCCAATGTTAGTTTGAGTTGCTGCTCGGGGGTCATCGCAGTTGGGAGATTCTTCTTCTTCTTCTTCTTCTTCTTCGTCGCAGACAAGCGAGTGTTCGAGTTACCACGGTAACGACCTGTCCCCCTTTTAAAAAGGTGCCAGCTGGAAATATTCGTCCCAGCTAATGATTGCGTTTGATGGATCGCTCCCCAGAATAAAAACGTTGAGTCATTGTTCGCCTGGATTTATTTGTGAGTTTTTACATTTCTACTTTAGGAGCACATCATGCACATGTTTTTACTATTGTATCTAAATTACTTATTTGAACATAAATTGTTTAAAAAACGCAGGTCACAAAAAAATGAAATGAAATTCAGCAATATATCCCCATTACTTCGTTCTACACTAAAGGAAGGGGTGGGGGTTCTGAGGAGAATTCCTGTCTGTAAAAAACACCTTTTGTGGGGAAAAATGCATTCTGATTGGCTGGGCCTGGCTCCACAGTGGGTGGGCTTGGCTGCCAAGTGGGTGGGACTATGCCCTCCCAGGCCCACCCATGGCTGTGCCCCTGCCCAGTCATGTGAAATCCATAGATTAGGACCTAATGAATTGATTTAAATGGACTGATTTCATTATATGAACTGTAACTCAGTAAAATCTTTAAAATTGTTGCATGTTGCGTTGATATTTTTGTTGAGTGTAGTAATATATATATTGTTTTTGAAACAAAAAGCATACTAATACATTTAAAACATATATATAATAATTATGAAGAAAACATATATATAATAATTATGAAGAAAACATATATATAATAATTATGAATATATATATATATATTGACTGGTAAAAATGTGGCTGGTATATATTTTTTATCTACCTGCCACAGTGGCCAGTGGATCAAAACCTTTACACACCAATTCAATCACAATCACAATGGCAATGGGGTGTAGTGGGGCGTTGTCGGGCACACATTGTAAACATTGTGGCATGTATAATAATTTGTAAAAAGTCCCATTGCTGACAGACTGAACTGTAACAAATGTCCACTTCAGTAGTAGACCCATGTGTTAACCATATTGAATCTCAGCCTGTGTTTCATTCAGTCTAGTGTTGGATGGACATGGACGGAGGAGAGATATGGTAGTGGAGGAGGGGTGGGGGGGGGGGGGGGGTCAGCTGGTGCCTGAGGCTTCAGCTCAGTCAGAGTCCCTGCGGGGACAGGTCTGCTGTGAGGCTGCTCTGAGGCCCCGAGGGCAGCCCCCTTAATTAACTGGTTCTGCTTGTACCAATCAGGACACATTACAGACCGAGGTTTACAGCAGACGTCGGATAAACTCATCTGTCTTGTCTACTGTTCCCGAGAGGGAGATGACGGCTGAAAGGCACCCTGTTCCCTACAGAGCCCTGGTCAAAAACCATAGTTAATAAAGTGCCAATCTCAACCATGTTTCTACCCAACAACATCACCCAGCCGAACAAAGAACACATTGGACACCTGGGGAGAGGATAGCACCGTTTTCCTCTAAGAGATGTGAGGTGTCTACAGTGAACCAGCATATCAACTCAACGTGCAACAATTTCAAATATTTTCCTACAGTTCATATGAGGAAAGCAGTCAATTGACATAAATTCATTAGGCCCCAATCCATGGATTTCACATGACTGGGCAGGGGTGCAGCCATGGATGGGCCTGGGAGGGTATAGGGCCAGCTAATGGGGAGCCTGGACCAGCCAATCAGAATGAGTCTTCCACCACAAAACAGAGAGAGATGTGTTGGGGTTTGAGCAGAGAGATGTGTTGGGGTTTGAACAGAGAGATGTGTTGGGGTTTGAGCAGAGAGATGTGTTGGGGTTTGAGCAGAGAGATGTGTTGGGGTTTGAACAGAGAGATGTGTTGGGGTTTGAGCAGAGAGATGTGTTGGGGTTTGAGCAGAGAGATGTGTTGGGGTTTGAACAGAGAGATGTGTTGGGGTTTGAGCAGAGAGATGTGTTGGGGTTTGAGCAGAGAGATGTGTTGGGGTTTGAACAGAGAGATGTGTTGGGGTTTGAGCAGAGAGATGTGTTGGGGTTTGAGTAGAGAGGTGTGTTGGGGTTTGAGCAGAGAGATGTGTTGGGGTTGAGTACTTTAGTTTGAGAGTATGTCTACTTACTGTTGTGCTTAAACACCCAAATAGTTGCCCCTGACAACCTGGCCCCCAAGATCAGTGAGGTGTGGTTCAGCTCATCACTCAGAATCAGACAGCCCTGGAAACAAGAACAGACAACACAGGGATAGATTAGGTGTAGCCTGTTGGTGCTGTATAGATTAGGTGTAGTCTGTTGTCCCAGGTCTGTTGGTGCTGTATAGATTAGGTGTAGTCTGTTGTCCCAGGTCTGTTGGTGCTGTATAGATTAGGTGTAGTCTGTTGGTGCTGTATAGATTAGGTGTAGTCTGTTGGTGCTGTATAGATTAGGTGTAGTCTGTTGGTGCTGTATAGATTAGGTGTAGTCTGTATAGATTAGGTGTAGTCTGTATAGATTAGGTGTAGTCTGTATAGATTAGGTGTAGTCTCAAAGTGTATTTGTCACGTGCGCCTAATACAACAGGTGTAGTAGACCTGCTTACTTACAGGCTCTAACCAATGGTGCCAAAAAAAAGGTATGTGTGTGTGTGTGTGTGTGTGTGTGTGTGTGTAGGTAAAGAAATAAAACAACAGTAGAAAGATATTTGAAAAAACAGTACCAAGGCTCTATACAGACACCTGTTAGTAGCAGGGCTCTATACAGACACCTGTTAGTAGCAGGGCTCTATACAGACACCTGTTAGTAGCAGGGCTCTATACCTGTTAGTAGCAGGGCTCTATACAGACACCTGTTAGTAGCAGGGCTCTATACAGACACCTGTTAGTAGCAGGGCTCTATACAGACACCTGTTAGTAGCAGGGCTCTATACAGACACCTGTTAGTAGCAGGGCTCTATACAGACACCTGTTAGTAGCAGGGCTCTATACAGACACCTGTTAGTAGCAGGGCTCTATACAGACACCTGTTAGTAGCAGGGCTCTATACAGACACCTGTTAGTAGCAGGGCTCTATACAGACCCCTGTTAGTAGCAGGGCTCTATACAGACACCTGTTAGTAGCAGGGCTCTATACAGACACCTGTTAGTAGCAGGGCTCTATACAGACACCTGTTAGTAGCAGGGCTCTATACAGACACCTGTTAGTAGCAGGGCTCTATACAGACACCTGTTAGTAGCAAGGCTCTATACAGACACCTGTTAGTAGCAAGGCTCTATACAGACACCTGTTAGTAGCAAGGCTCTATACAGACACCTGTTAGTAATAAGGCTCTATACAGACACCTGTTAGTAGCAAGGCTCTATACAGACACCTGTTAGTAATAAGGCTCTATACAGACACCTGTTAGTAATAAGGCTCTATACAGACACCTGTTAGTAGCAAGGCTCTATACAGACACCTGTTAGTAATAAGGCTCTATACAGACACCTGTTAGTAATAAGGCTCTATACAGACACCTGTTAGTAGCAAGGCTCTATACAGACACCTGTTAGTAGCAAGGCTCTATACAGACACCGGTTAGTCAGGCTGATTGAGGTTTTATGTACATGTAGGTATCGTTAAAGTGACTGTGCATATATGATGAACTGAGGGTAGCAGCAGCGTAAAAGAGGGGCTGGGGGGGGGCTGTCGTGGAAATTTCCTGTATTTACCAAATCATGAGAGCAAACCACACACAAGTCAGAGTTATCACAAAGTCCATCTTTAATTATATGAGGTCCATCACAACCCTGTGACTCTCAGATCAATTCAGTGTCTATCAATGAATTCTCTGAGAGACCCTTACACATTGCAACCGAGATCCTTTATAGCAAAGACACACATATCCAGACAGCATAGGCCATAATTTATCGTTCAGCTTTGTCTCCTAAACTATGTTATTTTCTCAAACTCAGAACCATAAACAAATCCTCCATATCAACAGGCATATATCAAATCCATCCTATCTTGACAAGATCACAGAGACACATTGACTGGCACACAGACATTGTGGAACCAAGAGATACACGCTTGACCTCTCCCCTCTCTGCGGCCCAAGTAACTTAGTCATGACAGAGAACAGATACTGCAAACCCCGCCACAGTATTATACAAATAACATTCTGATGAGAAGTAACTTACAAACATATGATGAATATAAAACATCTATGTTACCAACTAATTCAGATTATTCCCCAACAGGGCACACAATGCAAATAGTCCGGGTAGAAGAGAGAACAGTCTATGACTGGGGGTGGCTGGGGTCTTTTGTCCCAGGTCTGTTGGTGCTGAATAGCCAACTCCTATGCATAAACAACGATGGTAGGAACCAGATCTGAGATCTGAGATGACAGGGTACGTTACTAGGTCTGCAAACTCAATACAACCATCCTCAACAACACAACCCCTGTTTATAATGTCCCTCTTGAAGACAGAGAGCTGACGTGGGTGAACGTAAGCATTAGTTTACATATTAGGCTTCTTAAAACCTCTTAAACGTAAAGACGCCATATTTGGAGACCCTATGTGATTTTGTTTTTATTCAGTTCAGTCTGGTGTGAGAACGATAGCCTTTATCTGCAAAAGCAAAGTGTCTGCAGAAAGTTGAGTATCTTGGGTATTGATCGGTGCCCTCAAATCATTGGTGTGACTTATTACCATATATGGGCATACAAATTTATAAGGGGTGGAGGGGGTGTGTAAATTATAAAATTATAAAATGTGTTGTTTGAACCCTGGATGCTGATTGGTTGATAGCAGGGCGTTATTCGCCACAATTCCGGGATAATACCTATTAACAGTTCCATTTGATTTATCAACGCGCATTCACTGTCCCATAGCCCAGCCAGGCAATTTACAAACTGAATCTCCCCTTAGCATTTAGACAATATTTCCCCATGCTACTTACCCTAGCATTGGTTTGCAACAGTTGGGGTTTGTCTAAACGTTGCGGTCTGCCTCTCCGACCTGCGCAATATGTTTATTTGTTTGTAATCTCTCCACCGTAACATGCATATGAACGTAACGAGTGACAGCTTCTCTGGGCAATGCACATTTAATTTATCAGGATCATTATAATAGGATATATCCAAGGAAATGGCAATAAAAAATAAGAGTGGGAACAAAAAACGAGTGAAAATACACAGACATGCAGGTCATTTCATCTGCTTCATGTGATTGTGTGTTAGCTTTCGCTAGCAAAGGAAGAAGTAGCCTAGCTAGCCTCGATAGCTATCCCATGGACTCGCTAATCATCTGGTTGTTGCCTATTTATAAAAATCATTATTTCTTATTTCTTGTCTCTCGTCAGCATTTTACCTCTGCTAGCTAGCTACACGTCGATGATTTATTTAGCATAGTAACTACCGACCAGCCTGTTCGGCTAGCAACTTCAGAAATAACTGGCTTTCGCCCAAACTATATAATCTGGTGGAAGGATGAAATAAAAACAAATTTACTCAGTAAAATAACATGAATGAAAACCTGTTGTTAATCTTTTTTTAATATGTTGGCAGCCATTTTACAAAAGCAGTAAGGCCATCGAATCCGGATTTATCGTGACAGACACCCTCCTTAGTTTCGCCTCGGGCCTAAGAACAGCCCTTAAATCGGGAGTTATTCATACGATAGTTTCCGGGTTCTCATGCCTTATTGATTAAACATTCGTCTGTCTTCTCAACTTGGGCTTTTGATGAATGTGTCTCAGTGGCAGCCAGGGATACATAGGGAGGGCAGAGAGGCTTCCATGGCTTGGCCTGGAGGACCAGTTCAGTCGTCCCTGGTACGACAGCTGCCACTTTAGTTTGGTGACCAGACCTAGCCTGGTGCCGCTGGGTACTGTAGTCAGACCTGTATAGTTCGGTGCTGCTGGGTACTGTAGTCAGACCTGTATAGTTCGGTGCTGCTGGGTACTGTAGTCAGACCTGTCTAGTCTGGTGATGATGGGTACTGTAGTCAGACCTGTATAGTTCGGTGCTGCTGGGTACTGTAGTCAGACCTGTCTAGCCTGGTGCTGCTGGGTACTGTAGTCAGACCTGTCTAGCCTGGTGATGATGGGTACTGTAGTCAGACCTGTATAGTTCGGTGCTGCTGGGTACTGTAGTCAGACCTGTATAGTTCGGTGCTGCTGGGTACTGTAGTCAGACCTGTATAGTTCGGTGCTGCTGGGTACTGTAGTCAGACCTGTCTAGCCTGGTGCTGCTGGGTACTGTAGTCAGACCTGTATAGTTCGGTGCTGCTGGGTACTGTAGTCAGACCTGTATAGTTCGGTGCTGCTGGGTACTGTAGTCAGACCTGTATAGTTCGGTGCTGCTGGGTACTGTAGTCAGACCTGTCTAGTCTGGTGCTGCTGGGTACTGTAGTCAGACCTGTATAGTTCGGTGCTGCTGGGTAATGTAGTCAGACCTGTCTAGCCTGGTGCTGCTGGGTAATGTAGTCAGATCAGACCTAGCCTGGTGCTGCTGGGTACTGTAGTCAGACCTGTATAGTTCGGTGCTGCTGGGTACTGTAGTCAGACCTGTATAGTTCGGTGCTGCTGGGTACTGTAGTCAGACCTGTCTAGCCTGGTGCTGCTGGGTACTGTAGTCAGACCTGTATAGTTCGGTGCTGCTGGGTACTGTAGTCAGACCTGTATAGTTCGGTGCTGCTGGGTACTGTAGTCAGACCTGTATAGTTCGGTGCTGCTGGGTACTGTAGTCAGACCTGTATAGTTCGGTGCTGCTGGGTACTGTAGTCAGACCTGTCTAGTCTGGTGCTGCTGGGTACTGTAGTCAGACCTGTATAGTTCGGTGCTGCTGGGTAATGTAGTCAGACCTGTCTAGCCTGGTGCTGATGGGTACTGTAGTCAGACCTGTCTAGCCTGGTGCTGATGGGTACGGTAGTCAGACCTGTCTAGCCTGGTGCTGCTGGGTACTGTAGTCAGACCTGTCTAGCCTGGTGATGATGGGTAATGTAGTCAGACCTGTCTAGCCTGGTGATGATGGGTACTGTAGTCAGACCTGTCTAGCCTGGTGCTGCTGGGTAATGTAGTCAGATCAGACCTAGCCTGGTGCTGCTGGGTACTGTAGTCAGACCTGTATAGTTAGGTGCTGCTGGGTACTGTAGTCAGACCTGTCTAGCCTGGTGCTGCTGGGTACTGTAGTCAGACCAGTCTAGCCTGGTGCTGCTGGGTAATGTAGTCAGACCAGACCTAGCCTGGTGCTGATGGGTACTGTAGTCAGACCTGTCTAGTTTGGTGCTGCTGGGTAATGTAGTCAGACCTGTCTAGCCTGGTGCTGATGGGTACTGTAGTCAGACCTGTCTAGCCTGGTGCTGCTGGGTACTGTAGTCAGACCTGTCTAGCCTGGTGCTGCTGGGTAATGTAGTCAGACTTGTCTAGCCTGATGCTGCTGGGTGATAGCCTGGTGATATAGACAGTCCCTGTGGACAGAGACCTAGCCTGGTAATATAGCCAGTCCCTGTGGACAGAGACCTAGCCTGGTAATATAGACAGTCCCTGTGGACAGACACCTAGCCTGGTAATATAGCCAGTCCCTGTGGACAGAGACCTAGCCTGGTAATATAGACAGTCTCTGTGGACAGAGACCTAGCCTGGTAATATAGACAGTCTCTGTGGACAGAGACCTAGCCTGGTGATATATCCATTCCCAGTAGAACACCATGCTTGAGGCCTCCGTACAAACCATCCAGTCCCTGCAGGGGGAAGCCATGGCCGTCTATGTCTGCCTCCTAGGGCTACTCAACCACTTGAGATGTATAAACCAGCCCCATGACCTCGTCCTTGTCACTAATACCCCAAACCGCCTCTTCCCATCCAGTCCAATCAGTGACAGCTGTACTGCTACGTTTCCCACGGTAACCCCTGGCCATTCCGTGTGAGCTGGGCTGGTGCCACGCAATATCGCTCCAAAATAAAATGCATTTATTAATTAAATACATTAGCTGGGTTTGTGTGCCAGCAGAGCAGGGCAGCGCATTGGGTAATCAGGCCCTGGAGTGGTCCCCTGCCCTCCTCCGCTAATCACTGCCTGTTTGTGTGTGTGTGTGTGTGTGAGTGTGTGTGTGTGTGTGTGTGTGTGTGTGTGTGTGTGTGTGTGTGTGTGTGTGTGTGTGTGTGTGTGTGTGTGTGTGTGTGTGTGTGTGTGTGTGTGTGCGTGCGTGCGTGTGTGTGTGTGTATGTGTGTTTCCAGACTGCCCTCAGCCTCCCTGTCCCCCCGCCTGCATGCCCCTGGCTACTGTTATGTTTAATTAAGATTTTAATTAATTGGGTTACGGGGTTATTACTGTACTGTATGGGGGATATTACTGTAAGGGGGGTTATTACTGTACTGTATGGGGTTATTACTGTACTGTATGGGGGTTATTACTGTACTGTATGGGGGATATTACTGTACTGTATGGGGGATATTACTGTACTGTATGGGGGATATTACTGTACTGTATGGGGGATATTACTGTACTGTATGGGGGTTATTACTGTACTGTATGGGGGTTATTACTGTACTGTATGGGGGTTATTACTGTATGGGGGTTATTACTGTATGGGGGTTATTACTGTATGGGGGTTATTACTGTATGGGGTTATTATGGTATGTGGGTTATTACTGTAAGGGGGTTATTACTGTACTTTATGGGGGTTATTACAGTACTGTATGGGGGTTATTACTGTATGGAATTATTACTGCACTGTATGGGGGTTATTACTGTACTGTATGGGGGTTATTACTGTACTGTATGGCGTTATTACTGTACTGTATGGGGGTTATTACTGTACTGTATGGGGTTATTACTGTATGGGGTTATTACTGTACCGTATGGGGGTTATTACTGTACTGTATGGGGGTTATTACTGTACTGTATGGGGTTATTACTGTATGGGGTTATTACTGTACCGTATGGGGGTTATTACTGTAAGGGGGGTTATTACTGTACTGTATGGGGTTATTACTGTACTGTATGGGGGTTATTACTGCATGGGGTTATTACTGTACTGTATGGGGGTTATTACTGTACTTTATGGGGGTTATTACTGTATGGGGTTATTACTGTACTGTATGGGGGTTATTACTGTATGGGGGTTATTACTGTATGGGGTTATT
>NC_143037.1:3865000-3947500 GCF_057628025.1 Oncorhynchus mykiss | reverse complement strand
CTTAAAGTGGCAGGGCGCTCTTAAAGTGGCAGCGCGCTCTTAAAGTGGCAGGGCGCTCTTAAAGTGGCAGGGCACGCTGAAGGTTCCGTGCAGGATTTCGCCACACACACTGAACATTGTTTCAATCTGGTTTAGCCAGGCTAGGTGATAAAGACCCACCTTTCCGACCAGTGCCGGTATGTTCATAGAGTTGGTAGCAAAGCCCATGCCGAAGATCATGGAGGACTCTACCCCCAGGAAGGTGGCTACAAGCTGCTCCAACTCCTCATGGATAACCAGGTTACCTGGACAGAGAAATGAGAAACAAAAAGAAAATTCATATCCATTTCCTGTCACTGTTTGCTGCTGTTTCAAGTGATCAATCTGATTGCTCTTACAGTCAGTCCGAAACTAAGAAAAAAGGGGTTCTACCTGGAACCCAAAAAGTTTCTACCTGAAACCCAAATGGGTTCTTCAGATGACCCCGTAAGAGAACCCTTTTGGGTTCCAGGTAGAACCTTTTTGGGATTCAGGTAGAACCCTTTTGGGTTCCAGGTAGAAACTTTCTGGGTTCCAGGTAAAACCCTGGAAACAAAAAAAAATATTCAAAGGGTTTTGATAAGGGGACAGCCAAAGAACCCCTTTAAGCCTCTAAATAATACATTTCATTCCCCCTACGAGTGTAATTCCCTCCTTACCCCTTCCCCTTGGCCCAAGTCCCTCGACAGGTGGAAGCACTGTAGTAGTGGAGCTTCTGACATATTGTTTCCACTTTTCGGATCTGCTAACATGTATTTATTTATTTTTTTTACCTTTATTTAACTAGGCAAGTCAGTAAATAACAAATTCTTATTTACAATGACAGCCTAGGAACAGTGGGTTTAACTGCCTGTTCAGGGGCAGAACGACAGATTTGTACCTTGTCAGCTCGGGGGTTTGAACTTGCAACCTTCCGGTTACTAGTCCAACGCTCTAACCACTAGGCTACCCTGCCGCCCCATCTAAGCGTCTAAGCGTGAGAAGAGGTCGGGAGAGGGGACCGGTGGGTTCGAGCATTATGATGTTTACCACGTGTTCTTGGACCAAGGTGAGTGGCAGTTCAATAATTTGTTCATTCAAATGCAGAGGATGATCCCGTCCAATATCTATGAAATATGGTCCACGCACCATCCAGGGAGATTAACAGATTTATAGCTCCTCAAATATATGGGTGTGTGTCTGCCGCAGGTTTTGGACAAACTGATTGGCAGTTCACTAATGTCCAGTTCATTCCTGCATACAATTACAGGGCCTTCAGAGAGTATTCATACCGTGTGACTCATTACACATTTTGTGTTACAGCCTGAATTCAAAATGGATAAAAAAATATAAATATCAATTCACCCCATCTACACATATTTCCCAAAATAAAACATTTTTAAAAATGTTAAAACATTTGTTGGAAATAAAAAATGAAAATCTGATTTACATAAGTATTCACACACAAGTCAATACATGTTAGAATGACCTTCGGCAGCAATTACAGCTGTGAGTATTTCTGGTAAGTCTTTAAACTGTGAGTCTGTCTGGTAAATCTTTAAACTATGAGTCTTTCTGGTAAATCTTTAAACTGTGAGTCTTTCTGGTAAGTCTTTAAGAGCTTTGCACAGCTGGATTCTACAAAATGTGTACTTTATTCTTTAAAACATTCTTAAAGCTCTGTCAAGTTGGTTGTTGATCATGTTAATAATTTTTCAATTCTTGCATGTGTTCTGGAGAGCTGAGAGCATGTGTTCTGGAGAGCTGAGAGCATGTGTTCTGGAGAGCTGAGTGCATGTGTTCTGGAGAGCTGAGAGCATGTGTTCTGGAGAGCTGAGAGCATGTGTTCTGGAGAGCTGAGAGCATGTGTTCTGGAGAGCTGAGAGCATGCGTTCTGGAGAGCTGAGAGCATGTGTTCTGGAGAGCTGAGAGCATGTGTTCTGGAGAGCTGAGAGCATGCGTTCTGGAGAGCTGAGAGCATGTGTTCTGGAGAGCTGAGAGCATGTGTTCTGGAGAGCTGAGAGCATGTGTTCTGGAGAGCTGAGAGCATGTGTTCTGGAGAGCTGAGAGCATGTGTTCTGGAGAGCTGAGAGCATGCGTTCTGGAGAGCTGAGAGCATGTGTTCTGGAGAGCTGAGAGCATGTGTTCTGGAGAGCTGAGAGCATGTGTTCTGGAGAGCTGAGAGCATGTGTTCTGGAGAGCTGAGAGCATGTGTTCTGGAGAGCTGAGAGCATGTGTTCTGGAGAGCTGAGAGCATGTGTTCTGGAGAGCTGAGAGCATGCGTTCTGGAGAGCTGAGAGCATGTGTTCTGGAGAGCTGAGAGCATGTGTTCTGGAGAGCTGAGAGCACGTGTTCTGGAGAGCTGAGAGCATGTGTTCTGGAGAGCTGAGAGCATGTGTTCTGGAGAGCTGAGAGCATGTGTTCTGGAGAGCTGAGAGCATGTGTTCTGGAGAGCTGAGAGCATGTGTTCTGGAGAGCTGAGAGCATGTGTTCTGGAGAGCTGAGTGAATGCGTTCTGGAGAGCTGAGAGCATGCGTTCTGGAGAGCTGAGAGCATGTGTTCTGGAGAGCTGAGAGCATGTGTTCTGGAGAGCTGAGAGCATGTCTTCTGGAGAGCTGAGAGCATGCGTTCTGGAGAGCTGAGAGCACGTGTTCTGGATAGCTGAGAGCAAGACCTTCTTCTTGTCTGAACATTTAAATGATACTCTTCACAAATACTTTAGATGTTGTCCACTGACAGCCGCAACTCAATAGTCAGCTAGGGCTTTTGCCAAGACTTCCTCATATACCACGTCTCTCCTGCTCTACTGGGTTTTTTTTCTCCCTGTCAACTTTCTTTCGTTGTCCAGAAGCCAAAACCACAATCTTAGTCATATTAGCAACGCATCATAGGTGTCCCCTTTCCCCTTTTTAACAAGGTAGAACAGCTGAATTGTTACGAACACACCTCTGTCCATTTCAACCGTTTCAACAGCATGCCAATTGAAATCAATGGGCCTACCTTATCAATCAATGGGCCTACCTTATCAATCAATGGGCCTACCTTATCAATCAATGGGCCTACCTTATCAATCAATGGGCCTACCTTATCAATCAATGGGCCTACCTTATCAATCAATGGGCCTACCTTATCAATCAATGGGCCTACCTTATCAATCAATGGGCCTACCTTATCAATCAATGGGCCTACCTTATCAATCAATGGGCCTACCTTATCAATCAATGGGCCTACCTTATCAATCAATGGGCCTACCTTATCAATCAATGGGCCTACCTTATCAATCAATGGGCCTACCTTATCAATCAATGGGCCTACCTTATCAATCAATGGGCCTACCTTATCAATCAATGGGCCTACCTTATCAATCAATGGGCCTACCTTATCAATCAATGGGCCTACCTTATCAATCAATGGGCCTACCTTATCAATCAATGGGCCTACCTTATCTCAGAATGAGCACGAGTTGCCAATTCCTTCCTTATACTGTATGTAATTGTGTTTTATACTTATTGCACATTTTTTTATAAAAACACAGACTAGACAGCTACTATAACAGTCTGACTACAATGCTGCTAGTGGTACATGGTATTATAAAACACAGACTAGACAGCTAGTACTAGACAGCTAGTATAACAGTCTGACTATAATGCTGCTAGTGGTACATGGTATTATAAAACACAGACTAGACAGTTAGTATAACAGTCTGACTATAATGCTGCTAGTGGTACATGGTATTATAAAACACAGACTAGACAGCTAGTATAACAGTCTGACTATAATGCTGCTAGTGGTACATGGTATTATAAAACACAGACTAGACAGCTAGTACTAGACAGCTAGTATAACAGTCTGACTATAATGCTGCTAGTGGTACATGGTATTATAAAAACACAGACTAGACAGCTAGTATAACAGTCTGACTACAATGCTGCTAGTGGTACATGGTATTATAAAACACAGACTAGACAGCTAGTACTAGACAGCTACTATAACAGTCTGACTATAATGATGCTAGTGGTACATGGTATTATAAAACACAGACTAGACAGCTAGTACTAGACAGCTAGTATAACAGTCTGACTATAATGCTGCTAGTGGTACATGGTATTATAAAACACAGACTAGACAGTTAGTATAACAGTCTGACTACAATGCTGCTAGTGGTACATGGTATTATAAAACACAGACTAGACAGCTAGTACTAGACAGCTAGTATAATAGTCTGACTATAATGCTGCTAGTGGTACATGGTATTATAAAACACAGACTAGACAGCTAGTATAACAGTCTGACTACAATGCTGCTAGTGGTACATGGTATTATAAAACACAGACTAGACAGCTAGTATAACAGTCTGACTACAATGCTGCTAGTGGTACATGGTATTATAAAACACAGACTAGACAGCTAGTATAACAGTCTGACTACAATGCTGCTAGTGGTACATGGTATTATAAAACACAGACTAGACAGCTAGTATAACAGTCTGACTACAATGCTGCTAGTGGTACATGGTATTATAAAACACAGACTAGACAGCTAGTATAACAGTCTGACTACAATGCTGCTAGTGGTACATGGTATTATAAAACACAGACTAGACAGCTAGTACTAGACAGCTAGTATAATAGTCTGACTACAATGCTGCTAGTGGTACATGGTATTATAAAACACAGACTAGACAGCTAGTATAACAGTCTGACTACAATGCTGCTAGTGGTACATGGTATTATAAAACACAGACTAGACAGCTAGTACTAGACAGCTAGTATAACAGTCTGACTATAATGCTGCTAGTGGTACATGGTATTATAAAACACAGACTAGACAGCTAGTATAACAGTCTGACTACAATGCTGCTAGTGGTACATGGTATTATAAAACACAGACTAGACAGCTAGTATAACAGTCTGACTACAATGCTGCTAGTGGTACATGGTATTATAAAACACAGACTAGACAGCTAGTATAACAGTCTGACTACAATGCTGCTAGTGGTACATGGTATTATAAAACACAGACTAGACAGCTAGTATAACAGTCTGACTACAATGCTGCTAGTGGTACATGGTATTATAAAACACAGACTAGACAGCTAGTATAACAGTCTGACTACAATGCTGCTAGTGGTACATGGTATTATAAAACACAGACTAGACAGCTAGTATAACAGTCTGACTACAATGCTGCTAGTGGTACATGGTATTATAAAACACAGACTAGACAGCTAGTACTAGACAGTTAGTATAACAGTCTGACTACAATGCTGCTAGTGGTACATGGTATTATAAAACACAGACTAGACAGCTAGTATAACAGTCTGACTACAATGCTGCTAGTGGTACATGGTATTATAAAACACAGACTAGACAGCTAGTATAATAGTCTGACTACAATGCTGCTAGTGGTACATGGTATTATAAAACACAGACTAGACAGCTAGTATAACAGTCTGACTACAATGCTGCTAGTGGTACATGGTATTATAAAACACAGACTAGACAGCTAGTATAACAGTCTGACTATAATGCTGCTAGTGGTACATGGTATTATAAAACACAGACTAGACAGCTAGTATAACAGTCTGACTATAATGCTGCTAGTGGTACATGGTATTATAAAACACAGACTAGACAGCTACTATAACAGTCTGACTACAATGCTGCTAGTGGTACATGGTATTATAAAACACAGACTAGACAGCTAGTATAACAGTCTGACTATAATGCTGCTAGTGGTACATGGTATTATAAAACACAGACTAGACAGCTACTATAACAGTCTGACTACAATGCTGCTAGTGGTACATGGTATTATAAAACACAGACTAGACAGCTAGTATAACAGTCTGACTACAATGCTGCTAGTGGTACATGGTATTATAAAACACAGACTAGACAGCTAGTACTAGACAGCTAGTATAACAGTCTGACTACAATGCTGCTAGTGGTACATGGTATTATAAAACACAGACTAGACAGCTAGTACTAGACAGCTAGTATAATAGTCTGACTACAATGCTGCTAGTGGTACATGGTATTATAAAACACAGACTAGACAGCTAGTATAATAGTCTGACTACAATGCTGCTAGTGGTACATGGTATTATAAAACACAGACTAGACAGCTAGTACTAGACAGCTAGTATAATAGACTGACTACAATGCTGCTAGTGGTACATGGTATTATAAAACACAGACTAGACAGCTAGTATAACAGTCTGACTACAATGCTGCTAGTGGTACATGGTATTATAAAACACAGACTAGACAGTTAGTACTAGACAGCTAGTACTAGACAGCTAGTATAACAGTCTGACTACAATGCTGCTAGTGGTACATGGTATTATAAAACACAGACTAGACAGCTAGTATAATAGTCTGACTACAATGCTGCTAGTGGTACATGGTATTATAAAACACAGACTAGACAGCTAGTACTAGACAGTTAGTATAATAGTCTGACTACAATGCTGCTAGTGGTACATGGTATTATAAAACACAGACTAGACAGCTAGTACTAGACAGCTAGTATAACAGTCTGACTACAATGCTGCTAGTGGTACATGGTATTATAAAACACAGACTAGACAGCTAGTATAATAGTCTGACTACAATGCTGCTAGTGGTACATGGTATTATAAAACACAGACTAGACAGCTAGTATAATAGTCTGACTACAATGCTGCTAGTGGTACATGGTATTATAAAACACAGACTAGACAGCTAGTACTAGACAGTTAGTATAATAGTCTGACTACAATGCTGCTAGTGGTACATGGTATTATAAAACACAGACTAGACAGTTAGTACTAGACAGCTAGTATAACAGTCTGACTACAATGCTGCTAGTGGTACATGGTATTATAAAACACAGACTAGACAGCTAGTACTAGACAGCTAGTATAACAGTCTGACTACAATGCTGCTAGTGGTACATGGTATTATAAAACACAGACTAGACAGCTAGTATAATAGTCTGACTACAATGCTGCTAGTGGTACATGGTATTATAAAACACAGACTAGACAGTTAGTATAACAGTCTGACTACAATGCTGCTAGTGGTACATGGTATTATAAAACACAGACTAGACAGCTAGTATAATAGTCTGACTACAATGCTGCTAGTGGTACATGGTATTATAAAACACAGACTAGACAGTTAGTATAATAGTCTGACTACAATGCTGCTAGTGGTACATGGTATTATAAAACACAGACTAGACAGCTAGTACTAGACAGCTAGTATAACAGTCTGACTACAATGCTGCTAGTGGTACATGGTATTATAAAACACAGACTAGACAGCTAGTACTAGACAGCTAGTATAACAGTCTGACTACAATGCTGCTAGTGGTACATGGTATTATAAAACACAGACTAGACAGCTAGTACTAGACAGCTAGTATAACAGTCTGACTACAATGCTGCTAGTGGTACATGGTATTATAAAACACAGACTAGACAGTTAGTATAATAGTCTGACTACAATGCTGCTAGTGGTACATGGTATTATAAAACACAGACTAGACAGCTAGTACTAGACAGCTAGTATAACAGTCTGACTACAATGCTGCTAGTGGTACATGGTATTATAAAACACAGACTAGACAGCTAGTATAACAGTCTGACTACAATGCTGCTAGTGGTACATGGTATTATAAAACACAGACTAGACAGCTAGTATAACAGTCTGACTACAATGCTGCTAGTGGTACATGGTATTATAAAACACAGACTAGACAGTTAGTATAATAGTCTGACTACAATGCTGCTAGTGGTACATGGTATTATAAAACACAGACTAGACAGCTAGTACTAGACAGCTAGTATAACAGTCTGACTACAATGCTGCTAGTGGTACATGGTATTATAAAACACAGACTAGACAGCTAGTATAACAGTCTGACTACAATGCTGCTAGTGGTACATGGTATTATAAAACACAGACTAGACAGCTAGTACTAGACAGCTAGTATAACAGTCTGACTACAATGCTGCTAGTGGTACATGGTATTATAAAACACAGACTAGACAGCTAGTATAATAGTCTGACTACAATGCTGCTAGTGGTACATGGTATTATAAAACACAGACTAGACAGCTAGTATAATAGTCTGACTACAATGCTGCTAGTGGTACATGGTATTATAAAACACAGACTAGACAGTTAGTATAATAGTCTGACTACAATGCTGCTAGTGGTACATGGTATTATAAAACACAGACTAGACAGCTAGTACTAGACAGCTAGTATAACAGTCTGACTACAATGCTGCTAGTGGTACATGGTATTATAAAACACAGACTAGACAGCTAGTACTAGACAGCTAGTATAACAGTCTGACTACAATGCTGCTAGTGGTACATGGTATTATAAAACACAGACTAGACAGCTAGTACTAGACAGCTAGTATAACAGTCTGACTACAATGCTGCTAGTGGTACATGGTATTATAAAACACAGACTAGACAGTTAGTATAATAGTCTGACTACAATGCTGCTAGTGGTACATGGTATTATAAAACACAGACTAGACAGCTAGTACTAGACAGCTAGTATAACAGTCTGACTACAATGCTGCTAGTGGTACATGGTATTATAAAACACAGACTAGACAGCTAGTATAACAGTCTGACTACAATGCTGCTAGTGGTACATGGTATTATAAAACACAGACTAGACAGCTAGTATAACAGTCTGACTACAATGCTGCTAGTGGTACATGGTATTATAAAACACAGACTAGACAGTTAGTATAATAGTCTGACTACAATGCTGCTAGTGGTACATGGTATTATAAAACACAGACTAGACAGCTAGTACTAGACAGCTAGTATAACAGTCTGACTACAATGCTGCTAGTGGTACATGTTATTATAAAACACAGACTAGACAGCTAGTATAACAGTCTGACTACAATGCTGCTAGTGGTACATGGTATTATAAAACACAGACTAGACAGCTAGTACTAGACAGCTAGTATAACAGTCTGACTACAATGCTGCTAGTGGTACATTGTATTATAAAACACAGACTAGACAGCTAGTATAATAGTCTGACTACAATGCTGCTAGTGGTACATGGTATTATAAAACACAGACTAGACAGCTAGTACTAGACAGCTAGTATAATAGTCTGACTACAATGCTGCTAGTGGTACATGGTATTATAAAACACAGACTAGACAGCTAGTATAACAGTCTGACTACAATGCTGCTAGTGGTACATGGTATTATAAAACACAGACTAGACAGCTAGTATAATAGTCTGACTACAATGCTGCTAGTGGTACATGGTATTATAAAACACAGACTAGACAGCTAGTACTAGACAGCTAGTATAATAGTCTGACTACAATGCTGCTAGTGGTACATGGTATTATAAAACACAGACTAGACAGTTAGTATAATAGTCTGACTACAATGCTGCTAGTGGTACATGGTATTATAAAACACAGACTAGACAGCTAGTACTAGACAGCTACTATAACAGTCTGACTACAATGCTGCTAGTGGTACATGGTATTATAAAACACAGACTAGACAGCTAGTACTAGACAGCTAGTATAACAGTCTGACTACAATGCTGCTAGTGGTACATGGTATTATAAAACACAGACTAGACAGCTAGTATAATAGTCTGACTACAATGCTGCTAGTGGTACATGGTATTATAAAACACAGACTAGACAGCTAGTACTAGACAGCTAGTATAACAGTCTGACTACAATGCTGCTAGTGGTACATGGTATTATAAAATACAGACTAGACAGCTAGTATAACAGTCTGACTACAATGCTGCTAGTGGTACATGGTACCGTAATGCTGCACACTACAAATTGAGCTTTAATTTTCCAGAATCAATGTTCATTGATACTTTTAGTAGTGTCTGCTTTTGGCAAAATGTAAGTAGTTGAGACATAAAACGTAAAACAGGTTAACCTCTCCTCTATCACAGTACAATAATGTCTCAATGTGTTTCAGTGTCCATGTGATCGATTCTGTTAGACCAAACCTCAAATCGCCTTTTTGTTTTGAGTGGCAGTAGGGAGGGGCTTGGTGTATAAGTGGGAAGCTGAGCACAGCCCACAGTCCTTAGGCACGGTCTGCGGCAGTTACTTAAGGCATACAAGTGGACAAACACGAAAAAATGTAAATAAAAACCCAAATTCTTGCGATATTTGGAATATCACGCTAAAAACATACATTCAAATTAATTCTATATATCGCCCACCCTTAGCACCAAGTGGTGTGTATATCAACATCATGACCGATTGAGCGTATGAGACAGACATACTGTGGTATTGAACACCAAGTGGTGTGTATATCAACATCATGACCGATTGAGCGTATGAGACAGACATACTGTGGTATTGAACACCAAGTGGTGTGTATATCAACATCATGACCGATTGAGCGTCTGAGACAGACATACTGTGGTATTGAACACCAAGTGGTGTGTATATCAACATCATGACCGATTGAGCGTATGAGACAGACATACTGTGGTATTGAACACCAAGTGGTGTGTATATCAACATCATGACCGATTGTGCGTATGAGACAGACATACTGTGGTATGTGTCAAATAACATTGAATTCATACACTTCCTCAACCACACGGGCTCAAAGCCCAGGTCCAGTCTGAATTCATACACTTCCTCAACCACACGGGCTCAAAGCCCAGGTCCAGTCTGAATTCATACACTTCCTCAACCACACGGGCTCAAAGCCCAGGTCCAGTCTGAATTCATACACTTCCTCAACCACACGGGCTCAAAGCCCAGGTCCAGTCTGAATTCATACACTTCCTCAACCACACGGGCTCAAAGCCCAGGTCCAGTCTGAATTCATACACTTCCTCAGCCACACGGGCTCAAAGCCCAGGTCCAGTCTGAATTCATACACTTCCTCAACCACACGGGCTCAAAGCCCAGGTCCAGTCTGAATTCATACACTTCCTCAACCACACAGGCTCAAAGCCCAGGTCCAGTCTGAATTCATACACTTCCTCAACCACTCAGGCTCAAAGCCCAGGTCCAGTCTGAATTCATACACTTCCTCAACCACACAGGCTCAAAGCCCAGGTCCAGTCTGAATTCATACACTTCCTCAACCACACGGGCTCAAAGCCCAGGTCCAGTCTGAATTCATACACTTCCTCAACCACACGGGCTCAAAGCCCAGGTCCAGTCTGAATTCATACACTTCCTCAACCACACAGGCTCAAAGCCCAGGTCCAGTCTGAATTCATACACTTCCTCAACCACACGGGCTCAAAGCCCATGTCCAGTCTGAATTCATACACTTCCTCAACCACACAGGCTCAAAGCCCAGGTCCAGTCTGAATTCATACACTTCCTCAACCACACAGGCTCAAAGCCCAGGTCCAGTCTGAATTCATACACTTCCTCAACCACACGGGCTCAAAGCCCAGGTCCAGTCTGAATTCATACACTTCCTCAACCACACAGGCTCAAAGCCCAGGTCCAGTCTGAATTCATACACTTCCTCAACCACACGGGCTCAAAGCCCAGGTCCAGTCTGAATTCATACACTTCCTCAACCACACGGGCTCAAAGCCCAGGTCCAGTCTGAATTCATACACTTCCTCAACCACACAGGCTCAAAGCCCAGGTCCAGTCTGAATTCATACACTTCCTCAACCACACGGGCTCAAAGCCCATGTCCAGTCTGAATTCATACACTTCCTCAACCACACAGGCTCAAAGCCCAGGTCCAGTCTGAATTCATACACTTCCTCAACCACACAGGCTCAAAGCCCAGGTCCAGTCTGAATTCATACACTTCCTCAACCACACGGGCTCAAAGCCCAGGTCCAGTCTGAATTCATACACTTCCTCAACCACACAGGCTCAAAGCCCAGGTCCAGTCTGAATTCATACACTTCCTCAACCACTCAGGCTCAAAGCCCAGGTCCAGTCTGAATTCATACACTTCCTCAGCCACACGGGCTCAAAGCCCAGGTCCAGTCTGAATTCATACACTTCCTCAACCACACAGGCTCAAAGCCCAGGTCCAGTCTGAATTCATACACTTCCTCAACCACACAGGCTCAAAGCCCAGGTCCAGTCTGAATTCATACACTTCCTCAACCACACAGGCTCAAAGCCCAGGTCCAGTCTGAATTCATACACTTCCTCAACCACACAGGCTCAAAGCCCAGGTCCAGTCTGAATTCATACACTTCCTCAACCACACAGGATCAAAGCCCAGGTCCAGTCTGAATTCATACACTTCCTCAACCACACAGGCTCAAAGCCCAGGTCCAGTCTGAATTCATACACTTCCTCAACCACACAGGCTCAAAGCCCAGGTCCAGTCTGAATTCATACACTTCCTCAACCACACAGGCTCAAAGCCCAGGTCCAGTCAAGAGGCACGTGGAGGACATCATTGTAATCTGACTGGCTCGCTGTCTTGGCTGCGTCATCGGTATCTGTTCTCTTTTGAAGCTAGAATGTTTAATCAGCCGGGCCTGTATACTAATCTGTATTCCACCTATGGCTCATTCAGTTCTTTTGAACGGAGGGAGAGTGAGATTGTGGAGTCATTACTCAGCACAAGCCCTGAGTCCCTTCAGTTTCCTCAATCAAGTCGCAATTATGTCACTACACACATTTATCGGATTAAACCGAGGTCAGCCATGTAAAATGGATCTCTGCCTCCCAACCCAGTCATCATCACTTGTCCACTAGATTCTAGAATGCCAAGTATTCCCAGTCATCATCACTTGTCCACTAGATTCTAGAATGCCAAGTAATCCCAGTCATCATCACTTGTCCACTAGATTCTAGAATGCCAAGTATTCCAAGTCATCATCACTTGTCCACTAGATTCTAGAATGCCAAGTATTCTAACTCATCATCACTTGTCCACTAGATTCTAGAATGTCAAGTAACCCCAGTCATCATCACTTGTCCACTAGATTCTAGAATGTCAAGTAATCCAAGTCATCATTCTTCCTCCATTAGATCTAGAACGCCAAATAACTATTCCACCTTCGCAACATAACCCACTCTGTCCCAGTCCCAAGCTTGACGACCAGTGTTGTGTAAAGTCACCAACACCCCTCGGGATAACCAGGTCCCAGATCTGTTTGTTCGGTCTTGCCAAATCCTATGGTCAGCACAAACAGATCAGGGACCAGGCCACTCCTGGGAAACAGTAGCAGGGGGATTTTCAAGCCTTTATAGGTAACTGACTATCACAGCTTCTTGTGAAATAGACATTAATTACTTAGTTCACTACACACATTTATTCACAATGCATTTCCTGTGTATTACATTATTTTCTTTCTTCATAATGCATTCGTGTACATTACACAAATTCCAATTTGTTGTGGCTAACGTTAGCTAGCTAGGTTAACTGGGTGGTTAACTTTAGCTAGGCTAGGGGTTAAGTTTAAGTAATATGGTAGCTAAGTAGCTAAAAAGTAATTTGTTGTTGCTAATTCGCTCAAATGCTAAAGTTAGTCCATGACGTGATTTGAACATACAACGTTTCAGTTGTGTTAAAAGTTTTGGTTTTTCCATTTATGTTTTGAGGTTGGACTTTTAGCATGAGTAGCACGTTGGCATGTACGGCGCACCGATTGGTGCCACCTCGTTAGTCAGTATGTGTTTCACCTGTGCTGGCCTACGTGATATATAAGAGTGACTGGCCCAGTGCTCCAGTTGTCTTGAGAGATGTGGAGGGTCAACACCTTACATTGGTGCTCCCCTTTTTGATTTCTAGAAAAACATTCCTTTGTCTGATCTTCCCTGTTTCCATTTTGTTCAAGTTTTTGGTTTGCTTCCTGTCTTGAAGTTTGGGGTGGGTTGTTCTTTAGTTTGCCTCTTCTTGGGCAAATTTAGTGGGCACTCATGGTGGTTGTCTTTTAGGTTCCAGTTGTTGTTGCTAGTCAACTTTCAGTGGACAACCCCCATGAGTGTCTATCAGAACTCCTCCTAAAACACCACCTGTTTCATTTAGGTTTCTGTCAGTGACTCTGTCAGTTCCCCCTTCTGTTTAAGTGACATTTTGGATTTTCTTTTGCTGGGGAACGTAACATTTGATTGACGGTCGCAATAGGGTTAGCTAACATGCTAGCTAAGAGGTTAAAGGTTAGGGTTAGCTAACATGCTAGCTAAGAAGTTAAAGGTTAGGGTTTGCTAACATGCTAGCTAAGTAGTTAAAGGTTAGTGTTTGCTAACATGCTAGCTAAGTAGTTAAAGTTTAGTGTTAGCTGACATGCTAGTTCAGTAGTTAAGTATTGAGTTGTTGCTAAAATTCTAAAGTTGTCCTTGACGTGATTCGAACACACAACATAATGGGATGCTAGACAGCCGCGTTATACACCCACCCATCCTCCCTGACCAACCTCACTCCTATTGTTTCTGTCTTAAGTAACCTACGGTCTTCATCTGTGCCTGAAATTCACTGAAAAAGTTAATTGTTTGTGTGCCTGGCACAAATTTCCAATAAGCAATGTGTGTTTATTTCACAGTGTTAGATTCTGGGTGAAACTTGGAACATTGTTATACTCCAGAAGAATAGTATATAAAGGAGTGAAAGAGATTTTAATTTTTTTTTTTTTTACATCAGAAGATAATGATTCTCTGTAGGAGACAGATGGCTTTGGGATGTTTTGGGTGGACGGGAGAAAGTCGCAGGATTGCTATAGGGGAAGTGTATGGATATCTGTGGATTAGGCGAAGGAGGGGTTGAGGTCAGGTCAGATCCCCCTGAAGGGAGAGATTGCTATAGGGGAAGTGAATGGATATCTGTGGATTAGGCGAAGGAGGGGTTGAGGTCAGGTCAGATCCCACTGAAGGGAGAGATTGTTTATTACCCTCTTCCTGTCAAACTATATGATGTAAGGATTGGAGAGGAGGAGGGCCTAAATTTGAGAATATATACTCTTCCAGTCAAACTATATGATGTAAGGATTGGAGAGGAGGAGGGCCTAAATTTGAGAATATATACTCTTCCTGTCAAACTATATGATGTAAGGATTGGAGAGGAGGAGGGCCTAAATTTGAGAATATATACTTGTGATGATGGAAACATGTATTTGTAAAGCTGTGTCGACCCTTTGGGAAGAATTATACTTGGTTCTCTAGTGTCCAGTGAGTTATTTACTCTGACAAATTAGAACCTAACAACAGTATATCTGTGATGTTGGGTTGGTTGTAATGGAACGAGCGTGACTGCGGTAGCTACGTCTTCAAAGTTGTAAAACAACAAGAGCTAAGTTAATCATTTCTCTCTCTAACACTGTGTGCGCGCCGGTTGACGAGACCCTCTAACAAGACCAATACATTTTTTTTATATATATATATATATAAAAGTCTGTTATGTCATAGAAGACGACATCACAATAGTACTGTACTCATTAAAAACATATATGCATAATTGTACTACTATTACACCTGGAAAAAAACACCCAGGCAATGTCTATGGCCAAAGTTAATCATTCTATATTTTTACAGGTACTGTACATTTCATTTTTTACACCTATAGTTTGTTTTTACCTTTATTTAACTAGGCAGGTCAGTTAAGAACAAATTCTTATTTACAATGACGGCCTTGGAACAGTGGCTTAGCTGCCTTGTTGTGCCTTGTCAGCTTGGGGATTTGAACTTGCAACCTTCCGGTTACTGGTCCACCGCTCTAACCACTAGGCTATCCTGCCGCCCCGTTAGATCTTTATTGTTTGTTAAATGGCTTACAGGAACAACATTCTATCTTTGCTAAATAGGGTAACTTGAACCCATTTGTAATCCACAAGTTAATGCATGGGTTCAATAGCATTCGCACTGATATAGGGACTAGGCCTACTGTAAATTGCATTATGGCTGAGCATGGACATGCCAAACGTAGTCAATAAACAATATTCAATTAATTATTGATCGAGGCCAAAGAGAACAAATAATTATAATAAAATTCTAAAAACAAAACAACTTGTTTTAAATCTGCCATGTCACACTTACAGGCTCCATACTTTCTCCCCGTGGGGGGAAAAAATATTAAAACACACTATGGAGGGTTTTTACACACATCCAAAACGAGACCTGCCTGACTAAAATAATGTGGTCCTGCCTGACTAAAATAATGTGGTCCTGCCTGACTAAAATAATGTGGTCCTGCCTGACTAAAATAATGTGGTCCTGCCTGAGTAAAATAATGTGGTCCTGCCTGATTAAAATAAATGTGGTCCTGCCTGACTAAAATAATATGGTCCTGCCTGATTAAAATGACGTGGTCCTGCCTGACTAAAATAATGTGGTCCTGCCTGATTAAAATAATGTGGTCCTGCCTGACTAAAATAATGTGGTCCTGCCTGATTAAAATAAATGTGGTCCTGCCTGACTAAAATAATGTGGTCCTGCCTGATTAAAATAATGTGGTCCTGCCTGACTAAAATAATGTGGTCCTGCCTGACTAAAATAATGTGGTCCTGCCTGACTAAAATAATGTGGTCCTGCCTGACTAAAATAATGTCGTCCTGCCTGACTAAAATAATGTGGTCCTGCCTGATTAAAATAATGTGGTCCTGCCTGACTAAAATAATGTGGTCCTGCCTGACTAAAATAATGTCGTCCTGCCTGACTAAAATAATGTGGTCCTGCCTGATTAAAATAATGTGGTCCTGCCTGATTAAAATAAATGTGGTCCTGCCTGACTAAAATAATGTGGTCCTGCCTGATTAAAATAAATGTGGTCCTGCCTGACTAAAATAATGTGGTCCTGCCTGATTAAAATGACGTGGTCCTGCCTGACTAAAATAATGTGGTCCTGCCTGATTAAAATAATGTGGTCCTGCCTGACTAAAATAATGTGGTCCTGCCTGATTAAAATAAATGTGGTCCTGCCTGACTAAAATAACGTGGTCCTGCCTGATTAAAATAACGTGGTCCTGCCTGATTAAAATAACGTGGTCCTGCCTGATTAAAATAATGTGGTCCTGCCTGATTAAAATAATGTGGTCCTGCCTGATTAAAATAATGTGGTCCTGCCTGATTAAAATAAATGTGGTCCTGCCTGACTAAAATAATGTGGTCCTGCCTGACTAAAATAATGTGGTCCTGCCTGACTAAAATAATGTCGTCCTGCCTGACTAAAATAATGTGGTCCTGCCTGATTAAAATAATGTGGTCCTGCCTGACTAAAATAATGTGGTCCTGCCTGACTAAAATAATGTCGTCCTGCCTGACTAAAATAATGTGGTCCTGCCTGATTAAAATAATGTGGTCCTGCCTGATTAAAATAAATGTGGTCCTGCCTGACTAAAATAATGTGGTCCTGCCTGATTAAAATAAATGTGGTCCTGCCTGACTAAAATAATGTGGTCCTGCCTGATTAAAATGACGTGGTCCTGCCTGACTAAAATAATGTGGTCCTGCCTGATTAAAATAATGTGGTCCTGCCTGACTAAAATAATGTGGTCCTGCCTGATTAAAATAAATGTGGTCCTGCCTGACTAAAATAACGTGGTCCTGCCTGATTAAAATAACGTGGTCCTGCCTGATTAAAATAACGTGGTCCTGCCTGATTAAAATAATGTGGTCCTGCCTGATTAAAATAATGTGGTCCTGCCTGATTAAAATAATGTGGTCCTGCCTGATTAAAATAAATGTGGTCCTGCCTGACTAAAATAATGTGGTCCTGCCTTCAATTCATAGATAAAAAAGGGAATGTCAGCTCATTGTTTTACTCCTCTTAAACTTGGTATTTTAATAAAGCTTTGGTGATTAAGATTTATTTCCAAGCGGTCTCAGGAGCCAAACCCTTTATCCACAGTCTTGTCTACTTTGTGAATGATTTGGGGCAGATTTTTATTAAAAAAAAGAGGAGAGGAGGCTATGCTTGGTTTTTAATCAAATAAAATTAAATGGGGAGAAAAAAAACAACATGTTGTTTTTTAAATGTTTCTAAACAGGAAGTATCCAGGCACCAACAGGACCTTAGGCTTCTCTTGTCCCATGTTCATATGGGCGGTGTGCGTCACAGCGTTTCCACTGTAAAAATGTAGCGTTACCGCTCAAACCAGCTTTTGGATGGTCTTAAATATCACTTTTGGATCATTTTTTTTTAAAGATACTGAGCACAAAGCGAGCTGGTAAAACGAGAAGGTGAATTGCAGTTGAGTTGTTGCAGCTTTAAAGATAATATCCTGCAATTCTATAAAATGTTTCCACGAGGCAGAAAAAAACTTTGCGGTTTTAAAGCGTACAGTACATGTATGGTTAAAAAATAATTGTATTAATAAAATGAATAATTGGTGTACTACTGTGGATACCAATATCCCTGTGAGCCTCCCAGGCCCATGTTGCCCAGAGTTAAGATCATAAATGGTAGATTAATTGTATTGTATTACACCCTCAACTTATTTCACAGATCCTTTGGCCAAAATGTGTTTAATCTGTTGTTAGTAATATTCATTAAAAATAAGTGTTATTTATTGTTTGTAATCCTCCACATACAACACCCGTTCTGCCAGTCACATTCTGCTGCAGGTCCCCAAAGCACACACATCACTGGGTCGCTCGTCTTTTCAGTTCGCTGCCGCTAGCGACTGGAACGAGCTGCAACAAACACTCAAACTGGACCGTTTTTCTCTCCATCTCTTCATTCAAAGACCTTAACGTGATGTATTTTTGTCTTTACCTTCTTTTAGTACAATTCACATTTGTTAGGGCCCTCCCGAGTGGAGCAGCGGTCTAAGGCACTGCATCGCAGAGCTCGAGGCGACACTACAGACCGGGTTCAACCCTGGGCTGTATCACAACCGGCTGTGTTCAGGAGTCCCCGGCTGGCTTCCCGGGTTAAGCGGGTAGGTGTTAAGAAGCACGGTTGGGCGGGTTCCAGAGGACTCGACGTTCACCTTTCCCGACGCCGTTGGGGAGTTGCAGCGATGAGATCAAAATTGTGGAGAAAAAAAGGGGGTAACATAAAAAATATATTTAAAAAAATACCTTTCACATTTGTTGACAGCTCAATTAAATATCAACCAAATATGGATGTCGATTTTACGTTACGTCAGGTTTTGGCCCTAAGGGAAGGTATTTAGAGTTCATTCTCACAGCCTGACTGGTTTAAGAGCTGTAAGAATGAGCGACGAAACAACTCAGACAATTAACTCTTCTTATACATACAATTTAGAATGATGCTTTTATCCAGAATGTCTTCCAGGGAGTATAAACATGTGATATACGTGACTCCAGTAGGAACTGAACCCGTGACCCCAGTGGGAACTGAACCCGTGTCCCTAGTGTTGCTAACGCCAAGCTTTCACCAACACACACACACACACACGAATCTTCCCTCCACATCCCCTCTGCTAGCCTCTAACACTCCGTTATGTCCATGTGACCTAATTTAAGTCTGTTTCATGATGTTACAGTACAACCATGATAGTGTTTCCTCTCCACATACAGTGGATGGGGCCCCTGGGTAATGATCCAAGCGTGTGCTTCATACTGTACATAATTTAACACAGATTAAATAATTCATTCATCGTTGCAGCCGCTACCAAGTTAATTAAAGATTCTGTTTAAGTTGATGAAAAAGATAAATGAGACGAAAGACAAGTGTGTCCCAAATGAAACCCTATTCTCTATATGACGCAATATCATTGACCAGAACCCATAGTTGCACGTACTCTTCCATTCCAAATAAGCAAGACTTGGAAGGGCTCACCCATCTTGTCTGTGTCCCAAATGGAATTTTATACCCTATGGGCCTTGGTCAAAATTAGTGCACTATATAGGGACTAGAGTGCCATAGGGCTCTGGTCTAAAGTAGTGCACTATATAGGAAATAGGTTGCCATAGGGCTCTGGTCTAAAGTAGTGCACTATATAGGGACTAGGGTGCCATAGGGCTCTGGTCTAAAGTAGTGCACCATATAGGGAATAGGGTGCCATTTGGGACACAATCAATTTAATGGTCAATCTTTTGGCTGTCATCACAGAACTATGCACCTAGAGAGTATGTAGTCTCTGTTATGTAAGTGGTAGGCTATAGAATCCTATGTAAGTGATAGGTTATAGAATCCTACGTCAGTGGTAGGTAATAGAATCTTAGGTAAGTGGTAGGTTAAATAATTTATGTAAGTGGTAGGTTATAGCATCATAGGTAAGTGGTAGGTTATAGAATATTATGTAAGTTGTAGATTCTATAATCTTATGTAAGTGGTAAGTAATTCGTATATATATTTATTTAGGATCCCCATTAGTTCCTGCCAAGGCAGCAGCTACTCTTCCTGGGGTTTATTATGGATCTCCATTAGTTCCTGCCAAGGCAGCAGCTACTCTTCCTGTGGTTTTTTAATGGATCCCCATTAGTTCCTGCCAAGGCAGCAGCTACTCTTCCTGGGGTTTATTATGGATCCCCATTAGTTCCTGTCAGGGTAGCAGCTACTCTTCCTGGGGTTTATTATGGATCTCCATTAGGTCCTGCCAAGGCAGCAGCTACTCTTCCTGGGGTTTATTATGGATCCCCATTAGTTCCTGCCAAGGCAGCAGCTACTCTTCCTGGGGTTTATTATGGATCCCCATTAGTTCCTGCCAAGGCAGCAGCTACTCTTCCTGGGGTTTATTATGGATCCCCATTAGTTCCTGCCAAGGCAGAAGCTATTCTTCCTGGGGTTCATTATGGATCCCCATTAGTTCCTGCCAAGGCAACAGCTACTCTTCCTGGGGTTTATTACGGATCCCCATTAGTTCCTGCCAAGGCAACAGCTACTCTTCCTGGGGTTTATTACGGATCCCCATTAGTTCCTGCCAAGGCAGTAGCTACTCTTCCTGGGGTTTATTATGGATCCCCATTAGTTCCTGCCAAGGCAGCAGCTACTCTTCCTGGGGTTTATTATGGATCCCCATTAGTTCCTGCCAAGGCAGCAGCTACTCTTCCTGGGGTTTATTACGGATCTCCATTAGTTCCTGCCAAGGCAACAGCTACTCTTCCTGGGGTTTATTATGGATCCCCATTAGTTCCTGCCAAGGCAGCAGCTACTCTTCCTGGGGTTTATTACGGATCCCCATTAGTTCCTGCCAAGGCAGCAGCTACTCTTCCTGGGGTTTATTATGGATCCCCATTAGTTCCTGCCAAGGCAGCAGCTACTCTTCCTGTGGTTTATTATGAATCCCCATTAGTTCCTGCCAAGACAACAGCTACTCTTCCTGGGCCACTCAAGGACATTTAGAGACTTGTCCTGAAGCCATTCCTGCATTGTCTTTGCTGTGTGCTTAGGATTGATGTCCTATTGGAAGGTGAACGTGCGCCCAGTCTTTCACCATAGGGATGGTGTCAAGTTTCCTCCAGACATGACGCTCGGCATTCAGTCCAAATAGTTAAATCTTGGTTTCATCAGACCAGAGAAACTTGTGTCTCGAGGTCTGAGCGTCTTTTGGTGCCTTTTGACAAACTCCAAGTGGGCTGTCATGTGCCTATTATTTACATAACAATTCAGACCCTTTGCTATGAGACTCGAAATTGAGCTCAGGTGCATCCTGCTTCCATTGATCATCCTTGGAATGTTTCTACAACTTGATTGGAGTTCACCTGTGGTACATTAAATTGATTGGACATGATTTGGAAAGGCACACAACTGTCTATATAAGGTCCCACAGTTGACAGAGCATGTCAGAGCAAAAACCAAGCCATGCAGTTGAAGGAATTGTCCAAAGAGCACAGATTTGGGGAAGGGTACCAAAAAATGTCTGCATCATTAAAGGTCCCCAAGAACACAGTGGCCTCCATCATTCTTAAAAGGAAGACGTTTGGAACCACCAGGACTCTTCCTAGAGCTGGCCGCCCAGCCAAACTGAGCAATTGGGGGAGAAGGGCCTTGGTCAGAGAGGTGACCAAGAACCCGATGGTCATTCTGACAGAACTCCAGAGTTCCTCTGGAGATGGTTGTCCTTCTGAAAGGTTCTCCCGTCTCTGCAGCACTCCATCAATCAGGCCTTTATAGTAGAGTGGTCAGACGTGCCTTCTACTGAGGAGTGGCTTCCATGACAGCCTGCTTGGAGTCGGCCAAAAGGCACCTAAAGACTCTCAGAACATGTGAAACAAGAGTCTCTGGTCTGATGAAACCAAGATTGAACTATTTTCTTTGGCCTGAATGCCAAGCATCACATCTGGAAGAAACCTGGCACCATCCATACGGTGAAGCATGGTGGTGGCAGCATCATGCTGTGTGGAAGTTCTTCAGCGGCAAGGACTGGGAGACTAGTCAGGATTGAGGGAAAGATGAACGGAGCAAAGTACAGAGAGATCCTTGATGAAAACCTGCTTCAGAGCACTCAGGACCTCAGACTGGGGCGAAGGTTCACCTTCCAACAGGACAATGACCCTAAGCACACAGCCAAGACAACGCAGGTGTGGCTTCGGGACAAGCCTCTGAATATCCTTGAATTGCCCAGCCAGAGTCCGGACTTGAACCTGATCAAACATATCTGGAGAGACCTGAAAATAGCTATGCATCGAGGCTCCCCATCCAACCTGAGAGAGCTTGAGAGGATCTGCAGAGAAGAATGGGAGAAACTCCCCAAATACAGGTGTGCCAAGCTTGTAGCATCATACCCAAGAAAACTTGCTTGTAGTTTGCAGGGATGAGACAGCCTGTAGGGAGGTCAGAGACCTGACTGTGTGGAGCAAGGACAGCAACCTCTCCCTCAACTTGATCAAGACAGATGATTGTGGACTAAAGGAAAAGGAGGACCAAGCACGACCAACGGGACTGTAGTGGAGCAGGTTGAGAGCTTCAAGTTCCTTGGCGTCCACATCACCAACAAACTAACATGGTCCAAGCACACCAAGACAGTTGTGAAGAGGGCAGAACAAAACCTATTCGCACCTCAGGAGACTGAAAAAATGTGTCATGGGTCCCCAGATCCTCAAAAAGTTCTACAGCTGCACCATTGAGAGCATCCTGCTGGGTTGCATCGCTGCCTGGTATGGCAACTGCCTGGCCTACAACCGCAAGGCGCTACAGAAGGTAGTGTGTAGGTCCCAGTACATCATTGGTGCCAAGCTTCCTGCCATCCAGGACCTCTATTCCAGGCGGTGTCAGAGGAAGGCCCTACAAAGACTCCAGCAACCCTAGTCATAGACTGTGCTCTCTGCCACCGCACGGCAAGCAGTACCGGAGCACCAAGTCTAGGTCCAAGAGGCTTTTAAGCAGCTTCTACCCACAAGCCATAAGACTCCTGGACAGCTAATCAAATTGACCCAGACTATTTACAATATTTACTCCACATGGACTCTGTACCGTAACACCCTGTATATAGCCTCCACATTGACTCTGTACCATAACACCCTGTATATAGCCTCCACATTGACTCTGTACCGGTACCCCCTGTATATAGCCTCCACATTGACTCTGTACCGGTACCCCCTGTATATAGCCTCCACATTGACTCTGTACTGGTACCCCCTGTATATAGCCTCCACATTGACTCTGTACCGTAACACCCTGTATATAACCTCCACATTGACTCTGCACCGTAACACCCTGTATATAGCCTCCACATTGACTCTGTACCGTAACACCCTGTATATAACCTCCACATTGACTCTGTACCGTAACACCCTGTATATAACCTCCACATTGACTCTGTACCGTAACACCCTGTATATAGCCTCCACATTGACTCTGTACCGTAACACCCTGTATATAACCTCCACATTGACTCTGTACCGTAACACCCTGTATATAACCTCCACATTGACTCTGTACCGTAATACCCTGTATATAGCCTCCACATTGACTCTGTACCGTAATACCCTGTATATAGCCTCCACATTGACTCTGTACCGTAATACCCTGTATATAGCCTCCACATTGACTCTGTACCGTAATACCCTGTATATAACCTTCACATTGACTCTGTACCGTAACACCCTGTATATAACCTCCACATTGACTCTGTACCGTAATACCCTGTATACAGCCTCCACATTGACTCTGTACCGTAATACCCTGTATATAGCCTCCACATTGACTCTGTACCGTAATACCCTGTATATAGCCTCCACATTGACTCTGTACCGTAATACCCTGTATATAGCCTCCACATTGACTCTGTACCGTAACACCCTGTATATAGCCTCCACATTGACTCTGTACCGGTACAATTTATTGTTTTTTATTTGATTCGAGGCTGTAATCGCTGCCAAAGATGCTTCAACAAAGTACTCATTAAAGTGTCTGAATACTGTAAATGTAAAAAAAAAAAAAAATTACAAAAAAAACAAAAAAAACAATGCTTTGTCACTATGGGGTATTGTGTGTAGATTGATGAAGGGAGAACAACAATTGAATACATTTTAGAATAAGGCTGTAACGTAACAAAAATGTCATTATGGGGTATTGTGATGTCATTATGGGGTATTGTGATGTCATTATGGGGTATTGTGATGTCATTATAGGGTACAGTAAATGTTTTTATTGAATCCATTGTAGAATAAGGCTGTAACGTAACAAAAAATGTGGGAAAAAGTCAAAGGGTCTGAAATCTTTCCCGAATGCCCTGTAGGTCACAGAATCTTATGTAAGTGGTAGGTTATAGAAGAGAGGAATTTATACCGCTCGTAAACCTACAGGTATTAACAAAGAACTGGCCCTGTAAAAGTTAGAGTAATTCAATACTATTGGACTTCACATATACGTATATATGGCGGAGGATTTTTTTTTATATGGCAACAATAGAAGACTAGATACTCTATAGATAAGACTGATACCGTGTGAAGGAGTGGCTCATGTCAAGTGGACACTACTAGTGCTTCAGTGCTCCCCACAAAACACACAAACTGGGACTACGTCCCAAATGGAAATACCTTTTCTACACAATGTTGTATTTATTTTTTAACTAGGAAAGTCAGTTTACAATGACGGCCTACCAAAAGGCCTCCTGCGGGGACGGGGGCTTGGGATTACAGTTTTTTTCGATTGCTAAACGACAGTGGACACAACTGGAGTCACATGTGCAAAACTCTAACTACAGTCTGCACAGCAGCAGTTCATGTGGACCAAACACTAGTTCGTTTTTCATTGCTTGAACACAGTTTTCAAAACTCTACACACTTATCCCATGACTTTAACCACAACCTGCACAACACTGTGGATTTACAGCACTTTGTTCAAATGCTAACACACTGCTGTCAAAACTGTGAACCACACATTCAAAACGGAATAGACTTCAGCCTTGTGCCTTTCAAACACTGCTGATTGCAATTTCAGCTGAAAGGCTAAGCAGGTGTCTTGTTTTAGACTTGTTAGTGAACACACACACATATTACAGTATATATACTGTAGGTAGAGCTCAGAAAGACTCATTTTGGAAATGGAACAAGGAAGATGGGTTCGTGGAGGGAGAAGGGTGGCAGGGAGAGGGCGGATGCGTGGAGGAAGACAAAGAAGACAAAGAGCTGTTATTTCAGATGAAATAAGGGCTACACTTATAGACCATGTCGTGAACCATGGTCTCTCATTGAGAGAGACAGGGTTGAGGGTGCAACCCAATCTGCAAAGATCCACAGTGGCATCTGTAATGCGAATTTTCCATCATGCAAACAGGTGAGAGTTACATCCTTACAGTAAATGAAAACATTACAGGAATCTATTTTGTATTGCAATTATAGAATATTTACAGAGATATATATTACAGTAAGTTTGACTGTAAAATATATTTTTACAACAGGACCCAAAGGCTGCCCCCAACAGGGGGAAGAGGGAAAATATTTTCAGATGGGCAGGAAAATGCTATTGTTGACATGGTTGTTGTCAACAATGCAATAAAACTGCGGGAGATTCAAGATAGAGTGCTGGCTGATAATGATATATTTGAAAATGTTAATTCTGTCAGGAAAACAACTATTGCTCGAGTCCTAAAGAAACACCAAGTTACAATGAAACAGTTATACACTGTACCGTTCGAGAGAAACAGTGAACGGGTAAAAGAGCAAAGATACCAATATGTCCAGGTAAGACGTCTGAGGTTACGTACACAGCTATACAAAATATTTACAGTAAAAAAAAAACACTAGCATTTCTACAGTAAAACTGTGGACTTACTGTTTTTCAGAGAGTAATGGAGGTGGAAGCACTGGAAAGACCACATTCATTTGTATTTATCGATGGAGCTGAATTTAACCTTGCCAAAACACGGCGCAGAGGAAGGAATGTTATAGGTCAAAGGGCCACTGTGGAGGTTCCAGGTCAAAGGGGGGGAAATATCACCATGTGTGCTGCAATGGCCAATGATGGTTTGCTTCTTAACACACCACTCATTGGCCCATACAACACAGAAAGGCTTATAGCTTTCCTAGAACAGCTCTATGCTCAGCTAGAGCCAGCAGAACAGGGGGAGCCAGTAAGAAACCCCCAAGTTTTTGTCATAGTTTGCGATAACGTTGCTTTTCACCACTCTGCAGCTGTCACAGATTGGTTTGCAGCACATCACAGATTTATGGTTTTGTACCTGCCTGCATATTCACCCTTCCTCAACCCAATAGAGGAGTTTTTCTCTGCCTGGAGGTGGAAAGTGTTTGGTCACCACCCACATGACCAAATGTCTCTTTTGGAAGCCATGCGTGCCGGATGTGAGGACACGAGTCCAGAGGACTGACAGGGATGGATAAGGCACTCCAGAAGGTTCTTCCCCAGGTGCATGGCAAGAGAAAACATTAGATGTGATGTTGAAGAAAACCTGTGGCCTGATGCTAGAGAGAGGCAGGATTAGCCCCTCAATTATTTGTTCGAATTACAGTATGTACTTTTAGTTTCTACCTTTTTTTTCTCATTACTGTAATTCCGTAAATTACTACAGACTATTGAAGCAAACTGCTAATTTTCATTTACCTTAAAGAATTGTTATGTTCTAAAAATTGTAATAAATCATGTGAAAGAATGTCACTCTTTTCTTTGAAGAAAATATTACTTTGTATGAAGTCTGAAATTGTTCAAACTGTAAAGATGAAAAGTTCGTATTTTCTGTATTGGTGTTTGATGCTAGTGTTTTTACTCTCAGTGTGTTCTGAGTGACAGTGTGTGTTATCTCAGTGAGGGTTGTGCATAGTGTTTGGCTGCACTGAGCGTGTTTTGAGCCATGTGTTCAGAGTTGTGTTGCTTGGAATGAGTTTTGCAGGTGATGTGAACTGTTTAGCTCAGGTGACTGTTGGTAGTGCAGACTGCAGTTAGAGTTTTGCACATGTGACTCCAGTTGTGCCCACTGTCGTTTAGCAATCGAAAAAAACTGTAATAATAAAAAAAACATTTTTTTATTTCTTAAATAGGATAAAACACACATCACTACAAGAGAGACACCACAACACTACATAAAGAGACACCACAACACTACATATAGAGAGACACCACAACACTACATATAGAGAGACACCACAACACTACATAAAGAGAGACACCACAACACTACATATAGAGAGACACCACAACACTACATAAAGAGAGACACCACAACACTACATAAAGAGAGACCCCACAACACTACATAAAGAGAGACACCACAACACTACATATAGAGAGACAACACAACACTACATAAAGAGAGACACCACAACACTACATAAAGAGAGACACCACAACACTACATAGAGAGAGACACCACAACACTACATAGAGAGACACCACAACACTACATAGAGAGAGACACCACAACACTACATAGAGAGACACCACAACACTACATAGAGAGAGACACCACAACACAACATAGAGAAAGACACCACAACACTACATAAAGAGAGACAACACAACACTACATAGAGAGACACAACAACACTACATAGAGAGAGACACCACAACACTACATAGAGAGACACCACAACACTACATAGAGAGAGACACCACAACACTACATAAAGAGAGAGACACCACAACACTACATAGAGAGACACAACAACACTACATAGAGAGAGACACCACAACACTACATAAAGAGAGAGACACCACAACACTACATAGAGAGACACCAAAACACTACATAGAGAGAGACACCACAACACTACATAGAGAGACACCACAACACTACATAAAGAGAGACACCACAACACTACATAAAAATAGACACCACAACACTACATAGAGGGACACCAAAACACTACATAGAGAGAGACACCACAACACTACATAGAGAGACAACACAACACTACATAAAGAGAGACACCACAACACTACATAAAGAGAGACACCACAACACTACATAGAGAGACACCACAACACTACATAAAGAGAGACACCACAACACTACATAAAAATAGACACCACAACACTACATAGAGAGACACAACAACACTACATAGAGAGAGACACCACAACACTACATAAAGAGAGAGACACCACAACACTACATAGAGAGACACCAAAACACTACATAGAGAGAGACACCACAACACTACATAGAGAGACACCACAACACTACATAGAGAGACACCACAACACTACATAGAGAGAGACAACACAACACTACATAAAGACACCACAACACTACATAAAGAGAGACACCACAACACTACATAAAGAGAGACACCACAACACTACATAAAGAGAGAGACACCACAACACTACATAGAGAGACACCACAACACTACATAGAGAGACACCACAACACTACATAAAGAGAGAGACACCACAACACTACATAGAGAGACACCACAACACCACATAGAGAGACACCACAACACTACATAGAGAGACACCACAACACTACATAGAGAGACACCACAACACTACATAGAGAGAGACACCACAACACTACATAGAGAGACACCACAACACTACATAGAGAGAGACACCACAACACTACATAGAGAGACACCACAAAACTACATAGAGAGAGACAACACAACACTACATAGAGAGACACCACAACACTGCATAGAAAGACACCACAACACTACATAGAGAGACACCACAACACTACATAGAGAGAGACAACACAACACTACATAGAGAGAGACACCACAACACTACATAAAAATAGACACCACAACACTACATAAAGAGAGACCCCACAACACTACATAAAGAGAGACACCACAACACTACATATAGAGAGACAACACAACACTACATAAAGAGAGACACCACAACACTACATAAAGAGAGACACCACAACACTACATAGAGAGAGACACCACAACACTACATAGAGAGACACCACAACACTACATAGAGAGAGACACCACAACACTACATAGAGAGACACCACAACACTACATAGAGAGAGACACCACAACACTACATAGAGAAAGACACCACAACACTACATAAAGAGAGACAACACAACACTACATAGAGAGACACAACAACACTACATAGAGAGAGACACCACAACACTACATAGAGAGACACCACAACACTACATAGAGATAGACACCACAACACTACATAAAGAGAGAGACACCACAACACTACATAGAGAGACACAACAACACTACATAGAGAGAGACACCACAACACTACATAAAGAGAGAGACACCACAACACTACATAGAGAGACACCAAAACACTACATAGAGAGAGACACCACAACACTACATAGAGAGACACCACAACACTACATAAAGAGAGACACCACAACACTACATAAAAATAGACACCACAACACTACATAGAGAGACACCAAAACACTACATAGAGAGAGACACCACAACACTACATAGAGAGACAACACAACACTACATAAAGAGAGACACCACAACACTACATAAAGAGAGACACCACAACACTACATAGAGAGACACCACAACACTACATAAAGAGAGACACCACAACACTACATAAAAATAGACACCACAACACTACATAGAGAGACACAACAACACTACATAGAGAGAGACACCACAACACTACATAAAGAGAGAGACACCACAACACTACATAGAGAGACACCAAAACACTACATAGAGAGAGACACCACAACACTACATAGAGAGACACCACAACACTACATAGAGAGACACCACAACACTACATAGAGAGAGACAACACAACACTACATAAAGACACCACAACACTACATAAAGAGAGACACCACAACACTACATAAAGAGAGACACCACAACACTACATAAAGAGAGAGACACCACAACACTACATAGAGAGACACCACAACACTACATAGAGAGACACCACAACACTACATAAAGAGAGAGACACCACAACACTACATAGAGAGACACCACAACACTGAATAGAGAGACACCACAACACTACATAGAGAGACACCACAACACTACATAGAGAGACACCACAACACTACATAGAGAGAGACACCACAACACTACATAGAGAGACACCACAACACTACATAGAGAGAGACACCACAACACTACATAGAGAGACACCACAAAACTACATAGAGAGAGACAACACAACACTACATAGAGAGACACCACAACACTGCATAGAAAGACACCACAACACTACATAGAGAGACACCACAACACTACATAGAGAGAGACAACACAACACTACATAGAGAGACACCACAACACTACATAGAGAGACACCACAACACTACATAGAGAGACACCACAACACTACATAGAGAGAGACACCACAACACTACATAGAGAGACACCACAACACTACATAGAGAGAGACACCACAACACTACATAGAGAGACAACACAACACTACATAGAGAGAGACAACACAACACTACATAGAGAGACACCACAACACTATATAGAGAGACACCACAATACTACATAGAGAGACACCACAACACTACATAGAGAGAGACAACACAAGACTACATAGAGAGAGACAACACAACACTACATAGAGAGACACCACAACACTACATAGAGAGAGACACCACAACACTACATAGAGAGACAACACAACACTACATAGAGAGAGACACCACAACACTACATAGAGAGACACCACAACACTACATAGAGAGAGACACCACAACACTACATAGAGAGACACCACAACACTACATAGAGCGAGACAACACAACACTACATAGAGAGACACCACAACACTACATAGAGAGACACCACAACACTACATAGAGAGAGACAACACAACACTACATAGAGAGACACCACAACACTACATAGAGAGACACCACAACACTACATAGAGAGAGACAACACAACACTACATAGAGAGAGACAACACAACACTACATAGAGAGAGACAACACAACACTACATAGAGAGACACCACAACACTACATAGAGAGAGACAACACAACACTACATAGAGAGAGACAACACAACACTACATAGAGAGAGACAACACAACACTACATAGAGAGAGACAACACAACACTACATAGAGAGAGACAACACAACACTACATAGAGAGAGACAACACAACACTACATAGAGAGAGACAACACAACACTACATAGAGAGACACCACAACACTACATAGAGAGACACCACAACACTACATAGAGAGACACCACAACACTACATAAAGAGAGACACCACAACACTACATAAAGAGAGACACCACAACACTACATAAAGAGAGAGACACCACAACACTACAGAGAGACACCACAACACTACATAAAGAGAGACACCACAACACTACATAAAGAGAGACACCACAACACTACATAGAGAGACACCACAACACCACATAGAGAGACACCACAACACTACATAGAGAGAGACACCACAACACTACATAGAGAGACACCACAACACTACATAGAGAGACACCACAACACTACATAGGGAGACACCACAACACTACATAAAGACACCACAACACTACATAAAGAGAGGCAGCACAACACTACATAAAGAGAGACACCACAACACTACATAAAGAGAGAGACACCACAACACTACATAGAGAGACACCACAGCACTACATAAAAAGAGAGACACCACAACACTACATAGAGAGAGACACCACAACACTACATAGAGAGACACCACAACACTACATAGAGAGACACCACAACACTACATAGAGAGACACCACAACACTACATAGAGAGAGTAACCACAACACTACATAGAGAGACACCACAACACTACATAGAGAGAGACACCACAACACTACATAGAGAGACACCACAACACTACATAGAGAGAGACAACACAACACTACATAGAGAGACACCACAACACTACATAGAGAGACACCACAACACTACATAGAGAGAGACAACACAACACTACATAGAGAGAGACAACACAACACTACATAGAGAGAGACAACACAACACTACATAGAGAGACACCACAACACTACATAGAGAGAGACAACACAACACTACATAGAGAGAGACAACACAACACTACATAGAGAGAGACAACACAACACTACATAGAGAGAGACAACACAACACTACATAGAGAGAGACAACACAACACTACATAGAGAGAGACAACACAACACTACATAGAGAGAGACACCACAACATTACATAGAGAGAGACAACACAACACTACATAGAGAGACACCACAACACTACATAGAGAGACACCACAACACTACATAAAGAGAGACACCACAACACTACATAAAGAGAGACACCACAACACTACATAAAGAGAGAGACACCACAACACTACAGAGAGACACCACAACACTACATAAAGAGAGACACCACAACACTACATAAAGAGAGACACCACAACACTACATAGAGAGACACCACAACACTACATAGAGAGACACCACAACACTACATAGAGAGAGACACCACAACACTACATAGAGAGACACCACAACACTACATAGAGAGACACCACAACACTACATAGGGAGACACCACAACACTACATAAAGACACCACAACACTACATAAAGAGAGGCAGCACAACACTACATAAAGAGAGACACCACAACACTACATAAAGAGAGAGACACCACAACACTACATAGAGAGACACCACAGCACTACATAAAAAGAGAGACACCACAACACTACATAGAGAGAGACACCACAACACTACATAGAGAGACACCACAACACTACATAGAGAGACACCACAACACTACATAGAGAGACACCACAACACTACATAGAGAGAGTAACCACAACACTACATAGAGAGACACCACAACACTACATAGAGAGAGACACCACAACACTACATAGAGAGACACCACAACACTACATAGAGAGAGACAACACAACACTACATAGAGAGACACCACAACACTACATAGAGAGACACCACAACACTACATAGAGAGACACCACAACACTACATAGAGAGACACCACAACACTATATAGAGAGAGACAACACAACACTACATAGAGAGACACCACAACACTACATAGAGAGAGACACCACAACACTACATAGAGAGACAACACAACACTACATAGAGAGAGACACCACAACACTACATAGAGAGACACCACAACACTACATAGAGAGAGACAACAACACTACATAGAGAGACACCACAACACTACATAGAGAGACACCACAACATTACATAGAGAGAGACAACACAACACTACATAGAGAGACACCACAACACTACATAGAGAGAGACAACACAACACTACATAGAGAGAGACAACACAACACTACATAGAGAGAGACAACACAACACTACATAGAGAGAGACAACACAACACTACATAGAGACGCCACAACACTACATAGAGAGAGACAACACAACACTACATAGAGAGAGACAACACAACACTACATAGAGAGAGACAACACAACACTACATAAAGAGAGACACCACAACACTACATAAAGAGAGACACCACAACACTACATAAAGAGAGAGACACCACAGCACTACATAAAGAGAGAGACACCACAACACTACATAGAGAGACACCACAACACTACATAGAGAGACACCACAACACTACATAAAGACACCACAACACTACATAAAGAGAGACACCACAACACTACATAAAGAGAGACACCACAACACTACATAAAGAGAGACACCACAACACTACATAAAGAGAGACACCACAACACTACATAGAGAGACACCACAACACTACATAGAGAGAGACACCACAACACTACATAGAGAGACACCACAACACTACATAGAGAGACACCACAACACTACATAAAGACACCACAACACTACATAAAGAGAGACACCACAACACTACATAAAGAGAGACACCACAACACTACATAAAGAGAGAGACACCACAACACTATAGAGAGAGACACTACAACACTACATAGAGAGAGACACCACAACACTACATAGAGAGACCTCAGACAACACATGAAAACACAACATGGTAGCAACACAACATGGCAGCAACACAACATGTCAGCAACACAACATGGCAGCAGCACAACATGGTAGCAACACAACATGGTAGCAACACAACATGGTAGCAACACAACATGGTAGCAACACAACATGGCAGCAACACAACATGGCAGCAGCACAATATGGTAGCAACACAACATGGCAGCAACACAACATGGTAGCAACACAACATGGCAGCAACACAACATGGTAGCAACACAACATGGTAGCAGCACAACAACAACATGGCAGCAACACAACATGGCAGCAGCACAACAGGGCAGCAGCACAACAACAACATGGTAGCAACACAACATGGCAGCAACACAACATGGTAGCAACACAACATGGCAGCAACACAACATGGTAGCAACACAACATGGTAGCAGCACAACAACAACATGGTAGCAACACAACATGGCAGCAACACAACATGGTAGCAACACAACATGGTAGCAGCACAACAACAACATGGCAGCAACACAACATGGCAGCAGCACAACATGGTAGCAGCACAACAACAACATGGTAGCAACACAACATGGCAGCAACACAACATGGTAGCAACACAACATGGTAGCAACACAACATGGCAGCAACACAACATGGCAGCAACACAACATGGTAGCAGCACAACAACAACATGGTAGCAACACAACATGGTAGCAACACAACATGGCAGCAACACAACATGGTAGCAGCACAACATGGCAGCAACACAACATGGCAGCAACACAACATGGTACAAACATTGTTAGGGAACATCCCAGATGAAACCCTATTGCCTACAAAGTGCACTACATTTGACTAAAGCCCTAAAGTAGTGCACTATTAATGCATAATAGTGTGCAATTCGAGACACAGCCAAGACGCAATTAGGGACGCAGACCAGTTCAGTTCTGACCTATTTCAAACCGAGTGGGGAAAAAAAAGAGTGGCTAGCTTTACAGTTGACCCAAAAAACACACGTTTACCACACACACACCCACCCACCCACCCACACACACCCACCCACACACACACACACACACACACACACACACACACACACACACACACACACACACACACACACACACACACACACACACACACCCCTCCTTCTCAGCCCCAACCTTCCACACCTGTCACTCACACACACACACACACACACACACACACACACACTCACTCACACACACTGCTCACCCATTTCCTGTCGAGTGCTGCAGACCCCGAGACCATACTGCTGGGTTCTGTCTGCCACAGTTTTCAGGAAATCACCGTCGTTCTCAGCGAAACCCAGGTAGTTATAGGAACCCATGTTGATGACATTGTCTATGGTCTTCCCTGTTAAACTGAAAACACACAGACAGACATACAGACAGACGTTAAGCCCACGTTGATGACATTGTCTATGGTCTTCCCTGTTAAACTGAACACACAGACAGACATACAGACATACAGACAGACATTAAACCCACGTTGATGACATCGTCTATGGTCTTCCCTGTTAGACTGAAAACACACACACAGACAGACAGACAGACAGACAGACAGACAGACAGACAGACAGACAGACAGGCAGACAGACAGACAGACGTTAAACCCACGTTGATGACATCGTCTATGGTCTTCCCTGTTAAACTGAACACACACAGACAGACAGAGGTTAAACCCACGTTGATGACATCGTCTATACAGTAATAGTGGGAACCCAACCTACAACATAACACGATAAGCAATTAGAACTCAAAACAGTAAACATATCAATCAATATTGTTTCATTGAATTTGCTCATAGCCTTAATTAGAACCTAGGACCATATACACACACAGTGTATCAGAGTAGGAGTTCAGATCTAGGATCAGGTCCTCCCTTGTCCGATGTAATAAGATCCATTGTTATCTACAAGTGGAAAAAAAACTGATTCTAGATCAGCAACCCTGTACCTGAATGTCCAGTTGTAGTCTGGGGACACCCTCTCCATCACGTCGAACACAGGGCCAGGCAGACTGCATATAGGTCTGTTCCAGTTGTCTCTTACTCTCATGTACAGGTTACGGGTGTAGAAGTTCTCAAAGTCTTGGTACAGAGGGACAAAATCCTGAGGAGACACATATTGAAAACAGGGTTTGTTCGTGATTACTACATGGCACATGCAATTGGAAGTATGAAGTTTACATACACTTAGACATACACATTAAAACTCGTTTTTCAACCACTCCACATATTTCTTGTTAACAAACTATAGTTTTTGCAAGTGGGTTAGGACATCTACTTTGTGCATGAAACAAGTCATTTTTCCAAAAATTGTTTACAGACAGATTATTTCACTGTATCACAATTCCAGTGGGTCAGAAGATTACATACACTAAATTGACTGTGCCTTTAAACAGCTTGGAAAATTCCAGAAAATGATGTCATGGCTTTAGAAGCTTCTGATAGGCTAATTGACATCATTTGAGTCAATTGGAGGTGTACCTGTGGATGTATTTCAAGGCCTACCTTCAAACTCAGTGCCTCTTTGCTTGACATCATGGGAAAATCAAAAGAAATCAGCCAATCAGACCTCAGAAAAAACATTATTAGATCTCCACAAGTCTGGTTCATCCTTGGGAGCCATTATCAAACGCCTGAAGGTACAACGTTCATCTGTACAAACAATAGTACGCAAGTATAAACACCATGGGACCACGCAGCCGTCACACCGCTCAGGAAGGAGACTCATGCTGTCTCCTAGAGATGAACGTACTTTGGTGCGAAAAGTGCAAATCAATCGCAGAACAACAGCGAGGAACCTTGTGAAGATGCTGGAGGAAACAGGTACAAAAGTATCTATATCCACTTTAAAACGAGTCCTATATCGACATAACCTGAAAGGCCACTTAGCAAGGAAGAAGCCACTGCTCCAAAACCGTCATAAAAAAGCCAGACTACGGTTTGCAACTGCACATGGGAACAAAGATCGTACTTTTTGGAGAAATGTCCTCTGGTCTGATGAAACAAATATATAACTGTTTGGCCATAATGACCATCGTTATGTTTGGAGGGAAAAGGGGGGGGCTTGCAAGCCGAAGAACACCATCCCAACCGTGAAGCACGGGGGTGGCAGCATCATGTTGTGAGGGTGCTTTGCTGCAGGAGGGACTGGTGCACTTCACAAAATAGATGGCAACATGAGGAAGAAAAATTATGTGGATATATTGAAGCAACATCTCAAGACATCAGTCAGGAAGTTAAAGCTTGGTCGCAAATGGGTCTTCCAAATGGACAATGAGCCCAAGCATACCTCCAAAGTTGTGTCAAAATGGCTTAAGGACAACAAAGTCAAGGTATTAGAGTGGCCATCACAAAGCCCTGACCTCAATCCCATAGAAAATTTGTGGGCAGAACTGAAAAAGCGTGTGCGAACAAGGAGGCCTACAAACCTGACTCAGTTACACCAGCTCTGTCAGGAGGAATGGGCCAAAATTCACCTAACTTATTGTGGGAAGCTTGTGGAAAGCTACCCTAAACGTTTGACCCAAGTTAAACAATTTAAAGGCAATGCTACCAAATACTAATTGAGTGTATGTAAACTTCTGACCCACTGGGGATGTGATGAAAGAAATAAAAGCTGAAATAAATAATTCTCTCTGCTATTATTCTGACATTTAACATTCTTAAAATAAAGTGGTGATCCTAACTGACCTAAAACAGGGAATTTTTTACTAGGATTAAATGTCAGGAATTGTGAAAAACTGAGTTTAAATGCATTTGGCTAAAGTGTCTGTAAACTTCCCAACTTCAACTGCAAGTGGTAAGTGTGTTTGAATAATTGGAGAGGTGGTACAGTTACCTCCTAATGAGATATAGTGATCACTGTATCCCAAGACTAGAAGTGGGTGATCACTGTATCCCATGACTAGAAGTGGTTGATCACTGTATCCCATGACTAGAAGTGGGTGATCACTGTATCCCAAGACTAGAAGTGGGTGATCACTGTATCCCATGACTAGAAGTGGGTGATCACTGTATCCCATGACTAGAAGTGGGTGATCACTGTATCTCATGACTAGAAGTGGGTGATCACTGTATCCCAAGACTAGAAGTGGGTGATCACTGTATCCCATGACTAGAAGTGGGTGATCACTGTATCCCATGACTAGAAGTGGGTGATCACTGTATCCCATGACTAGAAGTGGGTGATCACTGTATCCCATGACTAGAAGTGGGTGATCACTGTATCCCATGACTAGAAGTGGGTGATCACTGTATCCCTAGACTAGAAGTGGATGATCACTGTATCCCATGACTAGAAGTGGGTGATCACTGTATCCCATGACTAGAAGTGGGTGATCACTGTATCCCATGACTAGAAGTGGGTGATCACTGTATCCCATGACTAGAAGTGGGTGATCACTGTATCCCATGACTAGAAGTGGGTGATCACTGTATCCCATGACTAGAAGTGGGTGATCACTGTATCCCATGACTAGAAGTGGGTGATCACTGTATCCCATGACTAGAAGTGGGTGATCACTGTATCCCAAGACTAGAAGTGGATGATCACTGTATCCCATGACTAGAAGTGGATGATCACTGTATCCCATGACTAGAAGTGGATGATCACTGTATCCCATGACTAGAAGTGGGTGATCACTGTATCCCATGACTAGAAGTGGATGATCACTGTATCCCATGACTAGAAGTGGGTGATCACTGTATCCCATGACTAGAAGTGGGTGATCACTGTATCCCAAGACTAGAAGTGGATGATCACTGTATCCCATGACTAGAAGTGGGTGATCACTGTATCCCATGACTAGAAGTGGGTGATCACTGTATCCCATGACTAGAAGTGGGTGATCACTGTATCCCATGACTAGAAGTGGGTGATCACTGTATCCCATGACTAGAAGTGGGTGATCACTGTATCCCATGACTAGAAGTGGGTGATCACTGTATCCCATGACTAGAAGTGGGTGATCACTGTATCCCAAGACTAGAAGTGGGTGATCACTGTATCCCATGACTAGAAGTGGGTGATCACTGTATCCCATGACTAGAAGTGGGTGATCACTGTATCCCAAGACTAGAAGTGGGTGATCACTGTATCCCATGACTAGAAGTGGGTGATCACTGTATCCCATGACTAGAAGTGGGTGATCACTGTATCCCAAGACTAGAAGTGGGTGATCACTGTATCCCATGACTAGCAGTGGGTGATCACTGTATCCCAGGACTAGAAGTGGGTGATCACTGTATCCCAAGACTAGCAGTGGATGATCACTGTAAGAGGAGTGCACTGGACATGGTGCTGTTGGCAAAAATAGTTTGTTTGTTTTGAGCTTCTGATCTGACATTATGTTCAAAGAGCTCCATTAGGACCCAAGGCACAACAGACCAGAACACAGCAGAACACAGCAGAACATGGCAGAATGCAGCAGAACACAGCAGAACACAGCAGAACATGGCAGAACACAGCAGAACATGGCAGAACACAGCAGAACATGGCAGAACACAGCAGAGCAGAACATGGCAGAATGCAGCAGAATAGAGCAGAACACAGCAGAGCACAACAGACCAGAACACAGCAGAACAGAGCAGAACACAGCAGAACACAGCAGAACATGGCAGAATGCAGCAGAACAGAGCAGAACACAGCAGAACAGAGCAGAACATGGCAGAATGCAGCAGAATAGAGCAGAACACAGCAGAACAGAGCAGAACATGGCAGAACACAGCAGAACATGGCAAAACACAGCAGAACAGAGCAGAACATGGCAGAATGCAGCAGAATAGAGCAGAACACAGCAGAACATGGCAGAACACAGCAGAACATGGCAGAACACAGCAGAGCAGAACATGGCAGAATGCAGCAGAATAGAGCAGAACACAGCAGAGCAGAACATGGCAGAACACAGCAGAACACAGCAGAACAGAGCAGAACACAGCAGAACAGAGCAGAACATGGCAGAACACAGCAGAACATGGCAGAACACAGCAGAACAGAGCAGAACATGGCAGAACACAGCAGAACATGGCAGAACACAGCAGAACAGAGCAGAACATTGCAGAACAGAGCAGAACAGGGCAGAACACAGCAGAATAAAGCAGAACATGGCAGAACATGGCAGAACAGAGCAGAATAGAGCAGGGCAGAACATGGCAGAACACAGCAGAATAAAGCAGAACATGGCAGAACATGGCAGAACAGAGCAGAATAGAGCAGGGCAGAACATGGCAGAACACAGCAGGGCAGAACAGAGCAGATCAGAGCAGAACATGGCAGAACAGAGCAGAACATGGCAGAACACAGCAGAACAGAGCAGAACATGGCAGAACACAGCAGAACAGAGCAGAACATAGCAGAATGCAGCAGAACAGAGCAGAACAGAGCAGAACAGAGGAGAATAGAGCATGGCAGAACCCAGCAGAACAGAGCAGAACTGAGCAGAACAGAGCAGAATAGAGCAGGGCAGAACCCAGCAGAACAGAGCAGAACATAGCAGAATGCAGCAGAATAGAGCAGAACACAGCAGAACACAGCAGAACACAGCAGAACATGGCAGAACAGAGCAGAACATAGCAGAACACAGCAGAACATGGCAGAACACAGCAGAACAGAGCAGAATAAAGCAGAACATGGCAGAACATGGCAGAACAGAGCAGAATAGAGCAGAACACAGCAGAACACAGCAGAACATGGCAGAACACAGCAGAACAGAGCAGAACAGAGCAGAACATGGCAGAACAGAGCAGAACATGGCAGAACACAGCAGAACAGAGCAGAACATGGCAGAACACAGCAGAACAGAGCAGAACATAGCAGAATGCAGCAGAACAGAACAGAACAGAGAAGAATAAAGCATGGCAGAACCCAGCAGAACAGAGCAGAACTGAGCAGAACAGAGCAGAATAGAGCAGGGCAGAACCCAGCAGAACATAGCAGAATGCAGCAGAATAGAGCAGAACACAGCAGAACACAGCAGAACATGGCAGAACAGAGCAGAACAGAGCAGAACATAGCAGAACACAGCAGAACATGGCAGAACACAGCAGAACAGAGCAGAATAAAGCAGAACATGGCAGAACATGGCAGAACAGAGCAGAATAGAGCAGAACACAGCAGAACACAGCAGAACATGGCAGAACACAGCAGAACAGAGCAGAACAGAGCAGAACATGGCAGAACAGAGCAGAACATGGCAGAACACAGCAGAACAGAGCAGAACATGGCAGAACACAGCAGAACAGAGCAGAACATAGCAGAATGCAGCAGAACAGAGCAGAACAGAGAAGAATAAAGCATGGCAGAACCCAGCAGAACAGAGCAGAACACAGCAGAACAGAGCAGAATAGAGCAGGGCAGAACCCAGCAGAACATAGCAGAATGCAGCAGAATAGAGCAGAACACAGCAGAACACAGCAGAACATGGCAGAACAGAGCAGAACAGAGCAGAACATAGCAGAACACAGCAGAACATGGCAGAACACAGCAGAACAGAGCAGAATAAAGCAGAACAGAGCAGAACACAGCAGAACACAGCAGAACATGGCAGAACACAGCAGAACAGAGCAGAACAGAGCAGAACATGGCAGAACAGAGCAGAACATGGCAGAACACAGCAGAACAGAGCAGAACATGGCAGAACACAGCAGAACAGAGCAGAACATAGCAGAATGCAGCAGAACAGAGCAGAACAGAGAAGAATAAAGCATGGCAGAACCCAGCAGAACAGAGCAGAACTGAGCAGAACAGAGCAGAATAGAGCAGGGCAGAACCCAGCAGAACATAGCAGAATGCAGCAGAATAGAGCAGAACACAGCAGAACACAGCAGAACATGGCAGAACAGAGCAGAACAGAGCAGAACATAGCAGAACACAGCAGAACATGGCAGAATAGAACATGGCAGAACACAGCAGAACAGAGCAGAACAGAGCAGAATGCAGCAGAATAGAGCAGAACACAGCAGAACAGAGCAGAACAGAGCAGAATGCAGCAGAATAGAGCAGGGCAGAACCCAGCAGGACATATTGAAAACAGGGTTCATTGTCACAACACAGCGTGATTACTACATGGCACATACAGTTTGTCTGAAGTCTGAAGTTTACGTACACTTAGGTTGGAGTCATTAAAACTAGTTTACATACACTTAGGTTGGAGTCATTAAAACTAGTTTACATACACTTAGGTTGGAGTCATTAAAACTAGTTTACATACACTTAGGTTGGAGTCATTAAAACTAGTTTACATACACTTAGGTTGGAGTCATTAAAACTAGTTTACATACACTTAGGTTGGAGTCATTAAAACTAGTTTACATACACTTAGGTTGGAGTCATTAAAACTAGTTTACATACACTTAGGTTGGAGTCATTAAAACTAGTTTACATACACTTAGGTTGGAGTCATTAAAACTAGTTTACATACACTTAGGTTGGAGTCATTAAAACTAGTTTACATACACTTAGGTTGGAGTCATTAAAACTAGTTTACATACACTTAGGTTGGAGTCATTAAAACTAGTTTACATACACTTAGGTTGGAGTCATTAAAACTAGTTTACATACACTTAGGTTGGAGTCATTAAAACTAGTTTACATACACTTAGGTTGGAGTCATTAAAACTAGTTTACATACACTTAGGTTGGAGTCATTAAAACTAGTTTACATACACTTAGGTTGGAGTCATTAAAACTAGTTTACATACACTTAGGTTGGAGTCATTAAAACTAGTTTACATACACTTAGGTTGGAGTCATTAAAACTAGTTTACATACACTTAGGTTGGAGTCATTAAAACTAGTTTACATACACTTAGGTTGGAGTCATTAAAACTAGTTTACATACACTTAGGTTGGAGTCATTAAAACTAGTTTACATACACTTAGGTTGGAGTCATTAAAACTAGTTTACATACACTTAGATTGGAGTCATTAAAACTAGTTTACAGACACTTAGGTTGGAGTCATTAAAACTTGTTTTTCAACCACTCCACATATTTCTTGTTAACAAACTATAGTTTTGGCAAGTCGGTTAGGACATCTACTTTGTGCATGACACAAGTCATTTTTCCAACAATTGTTTACAGACAGATTATTTCACTTATAATTCACTGTATCACAATTCCAGTGGGTCAGAAGATTACATACACTAAGTTGACTGTGCCTTTAAACAGCTTGGAAAATTCCAGCAAATGATGTCATGGCTTTAGAAGCTTCTGATAGGCTAATTGACATCATTTGAGTCAATTGGAGGTGTACCTGTGGATGTATTTCAAGGCCTACCTTCAAACTCAGTGCCTTTTAGCTTGACATCATGGGGAAATCAAAAGAAATCAGCCAATCAGACCTCAGAAACAAATTGTAGACCTCCACAAGTCTGGTTCATCCTTGGGAGCAATTTCCAAACGCCTGAAGGTACCACGTTCATCTGTACAAACAATAGTACGCAAGTATAAATACCATGGGACCACGCAGCTGTCATACCGCTCAGGGAAGAGACCCATTCTGTTGCCTAGAGATGAATGTACTTTGGTGCGAAAAGTGCAAATCATTTCCAGCAGAACAGAGAAGAGCAGAACAGGGCAGAAAAGAGCAGAACAGAACAGAACAGGGCAGAAAAGAGCAGAACAGAACAGGGCAGAACACAACAGAACAGGGCAGAAAAGAGCAGAACAGAACAGGGCAGAACACAACAGAACAGGGCAGAACACAACAGAAAAGGGCAGAACACAACAGAACAGGGCAGAAAAGAGCAGAACAGAACAGGGCAGAACACAACAGAACAGGGCAGAACAGAAAAGAGCTATCCCATCCCAGTCAATGCCATTTAGGATGTTAATCAGTCTCTGATGGCCACAGCTGTGTGTGTGTGTGTGTGTGTGTGTGTGTGTGTGTGTGTGTGTGTGTGTGTGTGTGTGTGTGTGTGTGTGTGTGTGTGTGTGTGTGTGTGATGCAGTGAAGAAGTGAAGAGTGTTATTCAGGGACAGAGGATACATAAAGTAGTCCCCTAGAGTGACCTCGTAAAGACAACCATGTCAAACAGAGAGCACATTAGAGCAGATTGTCTACACACACACACACACACACACACACACACACACACACACACGTAAGTCTGAGTGACTTAGCAACATTCAACTAAAGTAGGCTAAACAACCACATTTCACCAGTATTGTAAGTATCACTACAACAGTTTTCAAAAAGCAGGCCACAATTCTCTAAGGACAGAGAGCCTCTTTCCACCTGTTTCTGTATAAATAAAGCAAATCTCTGCCTCTCTCTCTCGCTGTCTCTCTCTCGCTGTCTCTCTCTCTGTCTCTCTCTCTGTCTCTCTCTCTGTCTCTCTCTCTCTTGCTGTCTCTCTCTCTCGCTGTCTCTCTCTCGCTGTCTCTCTCTCTCTCGCTGCCTCTCTCTCTCTCTGTCTCTCGCTGTCTCTCTCTCTGTCTCTCTCTCTCTCTGTCTCTCTCTCTCTGTCTCTCTCTCTCTGTCTCTCTCTCTCTGTCTCTCTCTGTCTCGCTCTCTATCGCTGTCTCTCTCTCTGTCTCTCTCTCTCTCTCTCTGTCTCTCTCTCTGTCTCTCGCTGTCTCTCTCTCTGTCTCTCGCTGTCTCTCTCTCTGTCTCTCTCTCTCTCTCGCTGTCTCTCTCTCTCTCTCTCTCTCTCTCTCTCTCTCTCTCTCTCTCTGCCTCTGTCTCTGTCTCCCCTGAGAGTTCATTAACACCAGATCTAGTCCTCTGGGTCGTCTGTCACCCATTGTGACTCAGTAGATTATTAAACAACAACAAGAAGGGGGGAAAAAACTAATGAGAGAGCATTTACATTATCCATGTCCTTTTCAGATTTACATGAGTTCCTGAAAACGTTTCCTCCCCAATTTTGTGGTATCCAATTGTTTAGTAGCTACTATCTTGTCTCATCGCTACAACTCCCGTACAGGCTTGGGAGAGACGAAGGTTGAAAGTCTCCGATACACAACCCATCCAAGCTGCACTGCTTCTTAACACAGCACGCATCCAACTGACCTTGGTCAGCGCGCCCGGCCTGCCACAGAGTCGCTGGTGCGCAATGAGACAAGGATATCCCTACCGGCCAACCCCTCCCTAACCCGGACGACGCTAGGCCAATTGTGCGTCGCCCCATGGACCTCCCGGTCGCGGCCGGTTACGACAGAGCCTGGGCGCAAACCCAGAGTCTCTGGTGGCACAGCTGGCGCTGCAGTACAGCACCATTAACCACTGCGCCACCCGGGAGGCCAGAACCTTCACCTTTCTAATGACACACACACACACACACACACACACACACACACACACACACACACACACACACACACACACACACACACACACACACACACACACACACACACACACGCACACACAGAGACACACACTGCGCCACCCGGGAGGCCATTCAGCAGAAGTATTTTAACTTTTTTTTTTTTTACCAAAATGTTTTGGCATAAATGTGAACTTTCATGTTGCCTTAATAATAAACATGTATGTAAATGAAATTGTTGAATTACGAGCCGAGTTAGTAAGGAAATATTCAGGAAACTAACCGCTGATTTCATTCTGAAAATGAATCAGACAATGAGAAAATCCCTGATTTAGGAAAGGAAAAATCAAAGAAAAAAACATTTGAATTGACATTGTAGAGTCTTCTGTTGACAGTAGTGGGAAGAAACGGTGTCGTTGTCACCAAAGAAGAAGAAGAGTTTTGAATTCAGTGGAAGCAGAGAGATGATTGCCAAATGCGGAGAATCCAAAAGAGAAGAAGGAAGATAACCGTTGTATAAAACACCTGTCTCCGGATTACATCTTCAAACTAAGGGCAACCATGGCAACCATGACCGAGAGGGAGAAGCGTTCATACGGTAAGAGCTAGCGGTCTAGCTAACACATTATATGTTTTCTAATTTAGTCAGAAAGTCGTTTTCATTGCAAGTTAAAGCGAAATGTAAAATAGATTTGTGTCTGTAAAATGTATATAAACTCAGCAAAAAAAAGAAACGTCCTCTCTGTCAACTGTGTTTATTTTCAGCAAACTTTAACATGTGTAAATATTTGTACGAACATAACAAGATTCAACAACTGAGACATAAACTGAACAAGTTCCACAGGCATGTGACTAACAGAAATTGAATAATGTGTCCCTGAACAAAGGGGGAGGTCAAAATCAAAAGTAACAGTCAGTATCTGGTGTGGCCACCAGCTGCATTAAGTACTGCAGTGCATCACCTCCTCATGAACTGCACCAGATTTGCCAGTTCTTGCTGTGAGATGTTACCCCACTCTTCCACCAGGACACCTGCAAGTTCCCTGACATTTCTGGGGGGAATGGCCCTTGCCCTCACCCTCCGATCCAACGGGGCCCAGACGTGCTCAATGGGATTTAGATCTGGGCTCTTCGCTGGCCATGGAAGAACAAGGACATTCCTGTCTTGCAGGAAATCACGCACAGAACGAGCAGTATGGCTGGTGGCATTGTCATGCTGGAGGGTCATGTCAGGATAAGCCTGCAGGAAGGGTACCACATGAGGAAGGAGGATGTCTTCCCTGTAATACACAGCGTTGAGATTGCCTGCAATGACAACAAGCTCAGTCCGATGATGCTGTGACACACCGCCCCAGACCATGACGGACCCTCCACCTCCAAATCGATCCCGCTCCATTGTACAGGCCTCGGTGTATCGCTCATTCCTTCGATGATAAACGCGAATCCGACCGTCACCCCTGGTGAGACAAAACCGTGACTCGTGAGTGAAGAGCACTTTTTGCCAGTCCTGTCTGGTCCAGCGACGGTGGGTTTGTCCGTCCTATCTCCCTGTAGCGCTGTCTAAGGCATCTCACAGTACGGACATTGCAATTTATTGCCCTGGCCACATCTGCAGTCCTCATGCCTTCTAAGCCTAAGCTTGAAGTAAAAGCCTAAGTGTTGCTATCCATTAGTTTACTCCAATTAAGGGAGGGGTGGGTTATGGGAAAATAATAAAGGAAATGTTTCATTTATTTTTATTCCCAATTTCATGCCATCCAATTGGTAGTTACAGTGTTGTCTCATCGCTGCGAGAAGGCCGTCTCTTCAGCCTTTGGGAATGTCGCTCCACGCTCCAGTCAAATTGGGCTCCACTCCTTGCTCTGCTCATATACTCTGATGTGGACACCTGCTCGTCGAACATCTCATTCCAAAATCATGGGCATTAAAAATGGAGTTGGTCCCTTTGCTGTTATAACAGCCTCCACTGTTCTGGGAAGGCTTTCCACTAGATGTTGGAATATTGCTGCGGGAACTTAATTAATTATTTGTACCCCTTTTTTCTCCCAAAATTAGTGGTATCCACTTGGTAGTTAGTCTTGTCCTATCACTGCAACTCCCGTACGGACTCGGAAGAGGCGAAGGTCGAGAGCCGTGGGTCGTCCGAAACACAACCCAGCCAAACCGCACTGCTTCTTGCCCACTTAACCCGGAAGCCAGCTGCACCAATGTGTCGGAGGAAACAACGTGCACTTGGCGACCGTGTCAGAGTGCATTGCGCCCAGCCCGTCAGAGGAGTCACTAGTGCGCGATGGGACAAGAACATCCCTGTCGGCCAAACCCTCCCCCAACCCAGACGACGCTGGGCCAAACCCTCCCCCAACCCAACCCAGACGACGCAGGGCCAAACCCTCCCCCAACCCAGACGACGCTGGGCCAAACCCTCCCCCAACCCAGACGACGCCGGACCAAACCCTCCCCCAACCCAGACGACGCCGGGCCAAACCCTCCCCCAACCCAGACGACGCCGGGCCAAACCCTCCCCCAACCAAGACGACGCTGGGCCAAACCCTCCCCCAACCCAGACGACGCCGGGCCAAACCCTCCCCCAACCCAGACGACGCTGGGCCAAACCCTCCCCCAACCAAGACGACGCTGGGCCAAACCCTCCCCCAACCCAGACGACGCTGGGCCAATTGTGCACCGCCCCATGTGTCTCCCGGCTGCGATAGAACCTGGACTCAAACCAGGATCTCTAGTGGCACAGCTAGCACTGCGATGCAGTGCCTTAGACCACTGCACCACGCGGGAGGCAGAAAAAATATATTTTAAAACAATATATATGCATATATATATATATATATATTTATATATATATAGTACCAGTCAAAGGTTTGGACACACCTACTCATTCAAAGGTTTTTCTTTATAACATGATTCCATATGTGTTAATTCATAGTTTTGATGTCTATTCTGCAATGTATAAAATAGTAAAAATAAAGAAAAACCCTGGAATGAGTAGGGGTGTCCAAACTATTGACTTATACTGTACATCTCTACCTTCTGCTCCTCTCTCTCCCTGGCGATGTGACATTTCTCCAGTCCTACTGCTCTGAGGAAGTCCCTGAAGTATCCGAACAGTGTGACGATGCCGAACCCCAGGTATGTCATCACAGCTACGTACATGGGAGGATTCTCAAAGGATTCTGGTCTCTGAAACCTCTGCCGACTGGAGGGGGGCCCAGCGCTGTGTGCTGTGCTGTTTTTCTAGAGGAAGAAGAGCAACAACAGTCAGGGTAACTACACACAAACAACAACAACAACAACAGTCAAGGTAACTACACACAAACAACAACAACAACAGTCAGGGTAACTACACACAAACAACAACAACAACAACAGTCAAGGTAACTACACACAAACAACAACAACACCAGTCAGGGTAACTACACACAAACAACAACAACACCAGTCAGGGTAACTACACACAAAACAACAAAAACAACAGGCATGGGAACTACACACAAACAACAACACCAATCATGGTAACTACACACAAAACAACAACAACAGTCAGGGTAACTACACAAAAACAACAGGCATGGTAACCACACACAATCAGTCATGGTAACATTGGTCAGGGAAGTGACCAAGAACCCGATGGTCACTCTGACAGAGATCTAGAGTTCCTCTGTGGAGATGGGAGAATCTTCCAGAAGGGCAACCATCTCTGCAGCACTCTACCAATCAGGCCTTTATGGTAGAGTGGCCAGACGGAACCCACTCCTCAGTAAAAAGGCACATGACAGCCCTCTTGGAGTTTGACAAAAGGCACCTAAAGGACTCTCAGACCATGAGAAACAAGATTCTCTGGTCTGATGAAACTAACATTGAACTCTTTGGCCTAAATGCCAAGCGTCACATCTGGAAGAAACCAGGCAACGCGCATAACTTGGCCAATACCATCCCTGCGGTGAAGCACGGTGGTGGCAGCATCATGCTGTGGGGATGTGTTTCAGCGGCAGGGACTGGGAGACTAGTCAGGATTGATGGAAAGATGAACGGACCAAAGTACAGAGAGATCCTTGATGAAAACCTGCTCCAGAGCTCTCAGGACCTCAGACTGGGGTGAAGATTCACCTTCTAACAGGACAATGACCCTAAGCACACAGCCAAGATAACGCAGGAGTGGCTTCGGGACAAGTCTCTGAATGTCTTTTAGTGGCCCAGCCAGAGCCCAGACTTGAACCCGATCGAACATCTCTGGAGAGACCTGTGCAGTGACGCTCCCCATCCAACCTGACAGAGCTTGATAGGATCTGCACAGAAGAATGTAAGAAACTCCCCAAATACAGGTGTGCCAAGCTTGTAGCGTCAAACCCAATAAGACTTGAGGCTGTAATCACTGCCAAAGGTGCTTCAACAAAGTACTGAGTAAAGGGTCTGAATACTTATGTAAATGTGATAGTTCTGTTTTATAAATGAATAATAAATTAGCATAATGTCTAAACCTGTTTTTGCTGTCATTATGGGGTATTGTGTGTAGATGGATAAAAATAAAAAAATCTAAATTTTAGAATAAGGCTGTAACTTAACAAAATGTTGAATAAGTCAAGGGGTCTGAATACTTATGTAAATGTGATAGTTCTGTTTTATAAATGAATAATAAATTAGCATAATGTCTAAACCTGTTTTTTGCTGTCATTATGGGGTATTGTGTGTAGATGGATAAAAATAAAAAAAATCTAAATTTTAGAATAAGGCTGTAACGAAAACAAAATGTTGAATAAGTCAAGGGGTCTGAATACTTTCCTAATGTGCTGTATGTCAGTGTTCAGTGTGGAATTGTTAATAAATTTTCAAAATTCCAAAGAACAGGCAGAATAAACCAAATTGAACATCTGTATATCCAAAAGGAAACAGATTTTGGTTTGTTAACCACGGGTTTAAAAAAACGGGTCTTTCATCTCGCCAGATTGAGTTTCAAATGTTCTCTCATGTTCCAGGTATGGGCATCACTTCACCATGGCCATCTTTTTTTTTAAAATATATATATATTTTTTATATATTCTATTATTTTATTATGTTATATTACGTAATTTTATTTATTGTGTGCAATGTGTGCAAAGCTGTCATCAAGGCAAAGGGTGGCTACTTTGAAGAATCTAAAATCAATTTTGATTAACACTTTTTTTGGTTACTACATGATTCCATATGTGTTATTTAATAGTGTTGATGTCTCAACTATTATTCAACAATGTAGAAAATAGTAAAAATAAAGAAAATAAAGAAAAACCCTGGAACCCGTGCTTCTACACCTGCATTGCTTGCTGTTTGGGGGTTTTAGGCTGCGTCTCTGTACAGCACTTTGAGATATCAGTTGATGTACGAAGGGCTATATAAATACATTTGATTTGATTTGATTTGAATGAGTAGGTGTTCTAAACCTTTTGACCGGTAGTGTAGGTGTGTCTTGACTGTGATAAGGGCTCAATAAATAAGAGCATATTGTCTGCTAAATTAACCAAACAAGGCTATGTCATTGCACAGCCATAGGCTTCTCCATCAAAGCACCATTGCTGAGGTTACTGCTTTTTAAAATATTGTCTTCCACGATATAATATAACCAGTTGATTTTAGAGTTTCAATAAATTACTATTAAATGGCACTTGCTTTTTAATTGCCATATATATATATATATATATGAGGCAATTTAGAAAGTGTGGATTTATCTGTAATGGTTATGCTAATTTGGCATTGTTGCGATCTTTTGGCACATGCGCACATGTTTTTTTTTTTCCACTTGCGCTTTTGTTTTCCAATAATATAACGAACTAAGTACTAGTACTAGTTAGTAACCATTAGTACTAGTTAGTAACCATTAGTACATGAGCTGTCAAAACAATCCCTATTTCAGACTGTAGTGACTCTGACATGGCTGCTGTAGTTGTAAAAGGGTGTGTGGGCTCACTACAGTAGACTGGTAGGTGGTGGCACTCAGGAGATGTGTTTAGAGCAAACTAAGGAAACAATACCTGCCACGGAAGGCTCCCAGTTACTTTCAAAATGTTCAAAATCAAAAGTGTAAGAACACGTTTAAAGCCTGAAAGAGGATGACACAACTTTCAAAACGAGTCCGTTTTTATTGTCCGGCCACAACGGTCAACTAGTGTGCCGTTTAGTTTGCCAACACTCACTCATTTGTTTCTGAACAGCTCGCTAGTTAACTACCACACGGTATTGTCAAACTGTCCACACAACAGTAACTATTTAGGTAGGAAAACTACAAGATATGCCAAATAACAACCCCCCCCCTCAAAGAATTGAGGGCAAATAAATCAGATTTGACCGTTCAGACACAAGATGCACGACCAGGAATCAGATTTGACCGTTCAGACACAAGATGCACGACCAGGAATCAGATTTGACCGTTCAGACACAAGATGCACGACCAGGAATCAGATTTGACCGTTCAGACACAAGATGCACGACCAGGAATCAGATTTGACCGTTCAGACACAAGATGCATGACCAGGAATCAGATTTGTAGATTTCAAAACCACCTATAAAATCTGTTTTAAAATGTGTCGTGAAATGTCCGATTCCACGTGCTTCTTGTCTCGTCCGGGACCGGATAAAGATGAGGAGATGCGAGGTGGGCCTTAATGTAACGAGGTGGTTAATATACCGGGCTGCATCAACAAGTGCGACCCTGAGATACCAGGCACTAACTCGGCAACAGAGCCTACACTATTATTACGCCGTTCATATTATTGACTTTTTTTGTTGTTGTTGTTTTTTTTCTCGCTATTGTTATTTTTTTTTTTACAGAGAATAAAAGTTAGGCTGCTCAAGATGTCGCACATATCACCGGAAAACGCCCCATGACATCTACTCGCCAGTAATTCTACTTACCTGTGCCTTATTGTGGTATCCATTTTTCTTACAATTCTCGTTTTTGAAGTTATTCCCGTTCAGTTGTATCTTGAGGTTTCCGTTGGGCACAGGGGCTGTAGTTCGAGCCATATCTAGTCAGGAGAAGATATGGTGTACACTGAGTGAATAAGTAGGAAGTGTTTTTTCACCCCCCAGCAGCGGTGAATGAATGGCAGCCCAGGTATGAAACCGGTTTACCTTCCTTGGGTCATTACGACAAAAGGTGATTTATAATCAGCACTACGGGTAGCTCTGGTCCGTGACGTTACGTGTGGGTTGATAGCACCGCGTCAACAAACCCGACGTAACGCCCCGGACCAGAGTTATGTGACTCCTACAGGTCGCGTTGGAAACCTAACCCACGCGCAAGCCTCTTATTATTGTGTACACAAAACTAGCAGCTCATCTCCACGCTGTGAAATAGATCTTGAGGAAGCAGCTGGTGAAACAAATGATTAGACTTCTGAATCTGAAATCCGATTGGAAGAAAAATGTACATTCCGTTTTCCTAAACTGGTGATAGGCTGTCATCCGTAGAAATATAATGTAGTTTGTAAATATGTGTCGTCACCAGACCTAAGGCCGCTCACAGAATTCAACAGTTGTTTGGACTGTATCTGTTATCATTACTCTGGTTTCAGGGTGCTACCTTTCACTTCTCTATTATAGTGTACAATAAAAAGTGTGCATCCGAAATAGCACCCTATTCCCTATATCGTGCACAACTTTTAAACCGAGCTCTATGGTCCCCGGTCAAAAGTAGTGCACTATTTAGGGAATAGGGTGGCATTTGGGACTTTACCCATAGGGTGTGATAGTGTGTGTTAGGTTACTCATTTACACAAATACAGGAAGCAATGAAAACAATACTACTTGTAGTGCCTCTGCTTCAAACCAAGTGAGAAAAGAGACATGATAGTTTGAAATGACAGACAATGTTCCTGTGCTGTTTTATTACATCCAAGTTACTGTCTAAAGCATATAAGCCTGTAGGCTAAGGATATAACACTACACAGCAGTAGACCACCGGTACTTTGAAAGGAGTACAGAAACGATCTTGCACAATGTCTAGGGCTGTATGCTAGAGCCACCGAGAGCACTGTTCAAGGTGTGGTCTGGAGTAATATTGAACTGGTTTTGACCTGGCTAGGTGACTATCTCTGCACTGGGCTTTTCTATTACATTATGCTCTGGTGTAGTAAATCAGTATCTGTCTGCTTCTCAGAAAACTAAACCGCATACTCTCCTTGAGGCAATACTGCAGAGAGAGAGAAAGAGAAAGAGAGCGCACGCAAGAGAGAGAGAGAGAGAAAGAGAGAGAGAGAGCATGCAGGAGAGAGAGAGAGAGAGAGCGCGTGCAGGAGAGAGAGAGAGAGAGAGAGAGCGAGCGTGCAGGAGAGAGAGAGAGCGTGCAGGAGAGAGAGAGAGAGAGAGAGAGAGCGCAGGAGAGAGAGCGAGAGAGAGAGCGTGCAGGAGAGAGAAAGCGAGAGAGTGCGCAGGAGAGAGAGAGAGAGAGCGCAGGAGAGAGAGAGATGGGGAGAGCGAGAGAGATTAAGAAGAGAGAGGGAAGCACAGAGAGAAAGAAAGAAAGAAAGAAATAACTGTCTCTGTCAAATTGCCTTGAGTTGTTGTTAGTCTACTGAAATAACTTCCCTCCGCCCTGGTCTCTATTCCTATACTGTCCCAGAATGGTCTTCCCTCCACCCTGGTCTCTATTCCTATACTGTCCCAGAATGGTCTTCCCTCCACTCTGGTCTCTATCTCTATTCCTATACTGTCCCAGAATGGTCTTCCCTCCACCCTGGTCTCTATTCCTATACTGTCCCAGAATGGTCTTCCCTCCACCCTGGTCTCTATTCCTATACTGTCCCAGAATGGTCTTCCCTCCACTCTGGTCTCTATCTCTATTCCTATACTGTCCCAGAATGGTCTTCCCTCCACCCTGGTCTCTATTCCTATACTGTCCCAGAATGGTCTTCCCTCCACCCTGGTCTCTATTCCTATACTGTCCCAGAATGGTCTTCCCTCCATCCTGGTCTCTATTCCTATACTGTCCCAGAATGGTCTTCCCTCCACTCTGGTCTCTATCTCGATTCCTATACTGTCCCAGAATGGTCTTCCCTCCACCCTGGTCTCTATTCCTATACTGTCCCAGAATGGTCTTCCCTCCACCCTGGTCTCTATTCCTATACTGTCCCAGAATGGTCTTCCCTCCACCCTGGTCTCTATTCCTATACTGTCCCAGAATGGTCTTCCCTCCACTCTGGTCTCTATCTCTATTCCTATACTGTCCCAGAATGGTCTTCCCTCCACCCTGGTCTCTATTCCTATACTGTCCCAGAATGGTCTTCCCTCCATCCTGGTCTCTATTCCTATACTGTCCCAGAATGGTCTTCCCTCCACCCTGGTCTCTATTCCTATACTGTCCCAGAATGGTCTTCCCTCCATCCTGGTCTCTATTCCTATACTGTCCCAGAATGGTCTTCCCTCCACCCTGGTCTCTATTCCTATACTGTCCCAGAATGGTCTTCCCTCTACCCTGGTCTCTATTCCTATACTGTCCCAGAATGGCCTTCCCTCCACCCTGGTCTCTATTCCTATACTGTCCCAGAATGGTCTTCCCTCCACCCTGGTCTCTATTCCTATACTGTCCCAGAATGGTCTTCTCTCTACCCTGCTCTCTATTCCTATACTGTCCCAGAATGGTCTTCCCTCCACCCTGGTCTTTATTCCTATACTGTCCCAGAATGGTCTTCTCTCTACCCTGCTCTCTATTCCTATACTGTCCCAGAATGGTCTTCCCTCCACCCTGGTCTCTATTCCTATACTGTCCCAGAATGGTCTTCCCTCCACCCTGGTCTCTATTCCTATACTGTCCCAGAATGGTCTTCCCTCCACCCTGGTCTCTACTCCTATACTGTCCCAGAATGGTCTTCCCTCTACCCTGGTGTCTATTCCTATACTGTCCCAGAATGGTCTTCCCTCCACCCTGGTCTCTATTCCTATACTGTCCCAGAATGGTCTTCTCTCCACCCTGGTCTCTATTCCTATACTGTCCCAGAATGGTCTTCCCTCCACCCTGGTCTCTATTCCTATACTGTCCCAGAATGGTCTTCCCTCTACCCTGGTCTCTATTCCTATACTGTCCCAGAATGGTCTTCCCTCCACCCTGGTCTCTATTCCTATACTGTCCCAGAATGGTCTTCCCTCCACTCTGGTCTCTATCTCTATTCCTATACTGTCCCAGAATGGTCTTCCCTCCACCCTGGTCTCCTAGATAGGCCTATATAATCTGAAAACAATATGTTGTGTTTCTCTATCTCTTTCTGTGTGTGTGTGTGTATAACTAAGATGTTACAGAGGATTATTATACATAAAACCCTGCACTGTGTGTGTGTGTGTGTGTGTGTGTGTGTATAGGTTGTTTCAGCTTTCAGTCTGATCAATGAGATCTTAATAGGGTTCTCTAGTACTTAATAGGATTCTCTAGTACTTAATGGGATTCTCTGGAACTTAATGGGATTCTCTGGAACTTAATGGGATTCTCTGGTACTTAATGGGATTCTCTGGTACTTAATGGGATTCTCTGGTACTTATTGGGATTCTCTGGAACTTAATGGGATTCTCTGGTACTTAATGGGATTCTCTGGTACTTAATGGGATTCTCTGGAACTTAATGGGATTCTCTGGTACTTAATGGGATTCTCTAGTACTTAATGGGATTCTCTGGAACTTAATGGGATTCTCTGGTACTTAATGGGATTCTCTGGTACTGTAACGGTTTTCTTTATGAGAAGGAGAGTCGGACCAAAATGCGGCGTGTAGATTACGATCCATGTTTATTGTGACTATAGCAACACGAATCTAAATACAAACAGTGCAAAATAATAAACGTAATGAAAACCGAAACAGCCTAAACTGGTGCAAACTAACACTAAGGACAGGAACAATGACATCAGGACACTAAGGACAATCACCCACGACAAACTCAAAGAATATGGCTGCCTAAATATGGTTCCCAATCAGAGACAACGATAAACACCTGCCTCTGATTGAGAACCACTTCAGACAGCCATAGACTTAGCTAGAACACCCCACTAGCTACAATCCCCATACACACCACATACAAAAACCCCATGCCACACCCTGGCCTGACCAAATAAATAAAGATAAACACAAAATACTTTGACCAGGGTGTGACAGAACCCCCCCCCTAAGGTGCGGACTCCCGAACGCACCTCAAAACAATAGGGAGGGTCCGGGTGGGCGTCTGTCCATGGTGGCGGCTCCGGCGCGGGACGTGGACCCCACTCAATCAATGTCTTAGTCCCTTCTCCTCGCGTCCCTGGATAGTCCACCCTCGCCGCCGACCATGGCCTAGTAGTCCTCACCCAGAACCCCACTGGACTGAGGAGCAGATCGGGACTGAGGGGCAGCTCGGGACTGAGGCAGCTCGGAACTGAGGGGAAGCTCAGGAGTGAGAGGAAGCTCAGGAGTGAGCGGAAGCTCAGGCAGGTTGATGAATCTACCAGATCCTGGCTGGCTGGCGGTTTCGGCAGATCCTGGTCGACTGGCAGATCTGGAAGAGTCTGGTCGACTGGCAGATCTGGAAGAGTCTGGTCGACTGGCAGATCTGGAAGAGTCTGGTCGACTGGCAGATCTGGGAGAGTCTGGTCGACTGGCAGATCTGGGAGAGTCTGGTCGACTGGCAGATCTGGGAGAGTCTGGTCGACTGGCAGATCTGGGAGAGTCTGGTCGACTGGCAGATCTGGGAGAGTCTGGTCGACTGGCAGATCTGGGAGAGTCTGGTCGACTGGCAGATCTGGGAGAGTCTGGTCGACTGGCAGATCTGGGAGAGTCTGGTCGACTGGCAGATCTGGGAGAGTCTGGTCGACTGGCAGATCTGGGAGAGTCTGGTCGACTGGCAGATCTGGGAGAGTCTGGTCGACTGGCAGATCTGGGAGAGTCTGGTCGACTGGCAGATCTGGGAGAGTCTGGTCGACTGGCAGATCTGGCTGCTCCATGCTGACTGGCTGCTCCATGATGACTGGCAGCTCTGGCTGCTCCATGCTGACTGGCTGCTCCATGCTGACTGGCAGCTCTGGCTGCTCCATGCTGACTGGCTGCTCCATGCTGACTGGCTGCTCCATGCTGACTGGCTGCTCCATGCTGACTGGCGGCCCTGGCTGCTCCATGCTGACTGGCGGCCCTGGCTGCTCCATGCTAACTGGCAGCTCTGGCGGCTCCTTGCAGACTGGCAGCTCTGGCGGCTCCCTGCAGACTGGCAGCTTTGGCGGCATCCTGCAGACAGGCAGCTCTGGCGGCTCCTTGCAGACTGGCAGCTCCTTGCAGACTGGCAGCTCTATGCAGACTGGCAGCTCTATGCAGACTGGCAGCTCCTTGCAGACTGGCAGCTCCTTGCAGACTGGCAGCTCCTTGCAGACTGGCAGCTCCTTGCAGACTGGCAGCTCTATGCAGACTGGCAGCTCTATGCAGACTGGCAGCTCCTTGCAAACTGGCAGCTCTATGCAAACTGGCAGTTCTGAACAGGCGGGAGACTCCGGCAGCGCTGTAGAGAAGGAAGGCTCTAACAGCGCTAAACAGGCGGGAGACTCCGACAGCGCTGGAGAGGAGGAGGGCTCCGACAGCGCTGGACAGGCGAGGCGCACTGTAGGCCTGATGCGTGGTGCTGGCACTGGTGGTACTGGGCCGAGGACACGCACAGGAAGCCTGGTGCGGGGAGCTGCTACCGGAGGGCTGGGGTGTGGAGGTGGCACAGGATGGGTTAGACCGTGAAGGCGTACTGGAGATCTTGAGAGCGGTGCTGGCACAGGACGTGCAAGGCTAGGGAGGTGCACAGGAGGCCTGGTACGTGAGACTGGCACCATCTTCACCAGCCGACTAACACGCACCTCAGGACGAGTATGGAGCGCTGACCCAGGTGCCATCAAATCCCCGACACGCTCCGTCGGGCGAATTCCATGTTTAAAACACCAACACAGCAACTCCCTCATTTCTCTCTCCTCCAATTTCCCCATTAACTCCTTCACAGTCTCTGTTTCGCTCACCTCCAACACCGGCTCTGGTTCTGGTCTCCTCCTTGGCTCCTCACGATAAACAGGGAGAGTTGGCTCAGGTCTGGCTCCTGACTCTGCCACACTCTCCCTGAGCCCCCCCCCAAGAAATTTTTGGGGCTGACTATGGGGCCTCCGTCCGCGCCGCCTTGCTTGCTTCGCAAACTCCATTCTCCTATATCCTTCCGCGCACTGCTCCATCGAATCCCAGGCGGGCTCCGGCACTCTCCCTGGGTCGACCGCCCACCTGTCTATCTCCTCCCAAGAAGTATAGTCCATACTGTACTCCACTTTGGGCTGTTCTTGCCTGTTGACACGCTGCTTGGTCCCTTTGTGGTGGGTGATTCTGTAACGGTTTTCTTTATGAGAAGGAGAGTCGGACCAAAATGCGGCGTGTAGATTACGATCCATGTTTATTGTGACTATAGCAACACGAATCTAAATACAAACAGTGCAAAATAATAAACGTAATGAAAACCGAAACAGCCTAAACTGGTGCAAACTAACACTAAGGACAGGAACAATGACATCAGGACACTAAGGACAATCACCCACGACAAACTCAAAGAATATGGCTGCCTAAATATGGTTCCCAATCAGAGACAACGATAAACACCTGCCTCTGATTGAGAACCACTTCAGACAGCCATAGACTTAGCTAGAACACCCCACTAGCTACAATCCCCATACACACCACATACAAAAACCCCATGCCACACCCTGGCCTGACCAAATAAATAAAGATAAACACAAAATACTTTGACCAGGGTGTGACAGGTACTTAATGGGATTCTCTAGTACTTAATGGGATTCTCTGGAACTTAATGGGATTCTCTGGTACTTAATGGGATTCTCTGGAACTTAATGGGATTCTCTGGAACTTAATGGGATTCTCTGGTACTTAATGGGATTCTCTGGAACTTAATGGGATTCTCTGGAACTTAATGGGATTCTCTGGTACTTAATGGGATTCTCTAGTACTTAATGGGATTCTCTGGAACTTAATGGGATTCTCTGGTACTTAATGGGATTCTCTGGAACTTAATGGGATTCTCTGGTACTTAATGGGATTCTCTGGTACTTAATGGGATTCTCTAGTACTTAATGGGATTCTCTGGAACTTAATGGGATTATCTGGTACTTAATGGGATTCTCTGGAACTTAATGGGATTCTCTGGTACTTAATGGGATTCTCTGGTACTTAATGGGATTCTCTAGTACTTAATGGGATTCTCTGGAACTTAATGGGATTCTCTGGTACTTAATGGGATTCTCTAGTACTTAATGGGATTCTCTGGAACTTAATGGGATTCTCTGGTACTTAATGGGATTCTCTAGTACTTAATGGTATTCTCTGGAACTTAATGGGATTCTCTGGTACTTAATGGGATTCTCTGGAACTTAATGGGATTCTCTAGTACTTAATGGGATTCTCTGGTACTTAATGGGATTCTCTGGTACTTAATGGGATTCTCTGGTACTTAATGGGATTCTCTGGAACTTAATGGGATTCTCTGGTACTTAATGGGATTCTCTAGTACTTAATGGGATTCTCTGGAACTTAATGGGATTCTCTGGAACTTAATTGGATTCTCTAGTACTTAATGGGATTCTCTAGTACTTAATGGGATTCTCTAGTACTTAATGGGATTCTCTGGAACTTAATGGGATTCTCTGGTACTTAATGGGATTCTCTGGAACTTAATGGGATTCTCTGGAACTTAATGGGATTCTCTGGAACTTAATGGGATTCTCTAGTACTTAATGGGATTCTCTAGTACTTAATGGGATTCTCTGGAACTTAATGGGATTCTCTGGTACTTAATGGGATTCTCTGGAACTTAATGGGATTCTCTGGAACTTAATGGGATTCTCTGGAACTTAATGGGAATTTACTGTATGTCACATACAGTACCAGTCAAAATGTTGCACACATATTCAAGGGTTTTTCTTTATTTTTATCATTATTTTCTACATTGTTGAATAATAGTGAAGACATCAACACTATGAAATACACATATGGAATCATGTAGTAACCAAAAAAGTTTTAAATAAATCAAAATATATTTTATATTTGAGATTCTTCAAAGAAACCACCCTTAGCCTTGATGACAGCTTTGCACACTCTTTGCATTCTCTCACCCAGCTTCATGGGGAATGCTTTTCCAACAGTCTCGAAGGAGTTCCCACAAATGCTGAGTTGGCTTCTTTTCTTTCACTCTGCGGTCCAACTCATCCCAAACCATCTAAATTGGGTTGAAGTAGGGGGATTGTGGAGGCCAGGTCATCTGACTCAGAACTCCATCACTCTCCCTCTTGGTCAAATAGCTCTTACACAGCCTGGAGGTGTGTTTTGGGTCATTGTCCTGTTGAAAAACAAATGATAGTCCCACTAAGCGCAAACCAGATGGAATGGCGTATCGCTGCAGAATGCTGTGGTAGCCATGCTGGTTAAGTGTGCCTTGAATTCTAAATAAATCACTGACAGTGTCACCAGCAAAGCACCGCCACACCATAACACCTCCTCCTCCATGCTTCACGGTGGGAACCACGCATGCAGAGATCATCCGTTCACCTACTCTGCATCTCACAAAGACACCACACCTCCTCCATGCTTCACGGTGGGAACCACGCATGCAGAGATCATCCGTTCACCTACTCTGCATCTCACAAAGACATCACACCTCCTCCTCCATGCTTCACGGTGGGAACCACACATGGAGAGATCATCCGTTCACCTACTCTGCATCTCACAAAGACACGTCAGACCAAAGAACAGATTTCCACCAGTCTAATGTCCATTGCTCATGTTTCTTGGCCCAAGCAAGTCTCTTCTTCTTATTGGTGTCCTTTAGTAGTGGTTTCTTTGCAGCAATTCAACCATGAACAGTTGATGTTGAGATGTGTCTGTTACTTGAACTCTGTGAAGCATTTATTTGGGCAGCAATTCGAGGCTGTTAACTCTAATGAGCGTGTCCTCTGCAGTAGAGGTAACTCTGCGTCTTCTTTTCCTGTAGCGGTCCTCATGAGATCCAGTTTCATCACAGCGCTTGATGGCTTTTGCGACTGCACTTGAAGAAACTTTCAAAGTTCTTGAAATTTTCCACATTGACTGACCTTCATGTCTTAAAGTAATGATGAACTGTTGTTTCTCTTTGCTTATTTGAACTGTTCTTGCCGTAATAGGGACTTGGTCTTTTACCAAATAGGGCTATCTTCTGTATTCCACCCCTATCTTGTCACAACACAACTGATTGACTCAAACACATTAAGAAGGAATGAGATTCCACAAATTAACTTTTAACAAAGCACACCTGTAAATTGAAATGCATTTCAGGTGACTACCTCATGATGCTGGTTGAGAGGATGCCAAGAGTGTGCAAAGCTGTCATCAAAGCAAAGGGTGTTGAAGAATCTCACATTTTGATTGTCTTCACTATTTTTCTACAATGTAGAAAATATAAACAATAAAGAAAAACCCTTGAATTTTGCAAATGTATTAAAAATGAAAATGTCACATTTACATAAGTATTCCAATCCTTTACTCAGTACTTTGTTGAAGCACCTTTGGCAGCGATTACAGCCTTGAGTCTTCTTGGGTATGACTCTATAAGCTTGGCACACCTGTATTTAGGGAGTTTCTCCCATTCTTCTTTGCAGATCCTCTCAAGCTCTGTCAGGTTGGAAAGGGAGTGTCACTGCACAGCTATTTTCAGGTCTCTCCAGAGATGTTCGATCGGGTTCAAGTCCAGGCTCTGACTGGCCACTCAAGGACATTGAAACTTGTCCTGAAGCCACTCCTGCATTGTCTTGACTGTGTGCTTAGGGTTGTTGTCCTGTTAGAAGGTAAACCTTCGCCCCAGTCTGAGGTCCTGAGCACTCTGGAGCATGTTTTCATCAAGGATCTCTCTGTACTTTGCTCCATTCATCTTTGCCTCAGTCCTGACTAGTGTCCCAGTCCCTGCCACTGCAAAACATCCCCATAGAATGATGCCACCACCATGCTTCACCGTAGGGATGGAACCAGGTTTCTTCCAGACGTGACGCTTCGCATGCAGGGGAAAGAGTTCAATCTCCATTTAATCAGACTAGATAGTCTTGTTTCTCATGGTCTGAGATTCTTTAGGTGCCTTTTGGCAAACTCCAAGCAGGCTGTCATGTGCCTTTTTACCGAGGAGTGGCTTCCGTCTTGCCACTCTACATTAAAGGCCTGATTGGTGGTGTGCTGCAGAGATGGTTGTCCTTCTGGAAGGTTCTCCCATCTCCACAGAGGAACACCAGAGCTCTGTCAGAGTGACCATCGGGTTCTTGGTCACCTCCCTGACAAAGGCCCTTCTCCCCCGATTGCTCAGTCTCTCCTAGATAAATATATAAACTGCTCTATCATGCTTTGGGGCTGTTTTTCTGCAAAGGGACCAGGACGACTGATCCGTGTAAAGGAAAGAATGATGTATCGTGTATCGTGAGATTTTGAGTGAAAACCTCCTTCCATCAGCAATGGCATTGAAGATGAAACGTGGCTGGGTCTTTCAGCATGACAATGATCCCAAACACACCGCCCGGGCAACGAAGGAGTGGCTTTGTAAGAAGCATTTCAAGGTCCTGGAGTGGACTAGCCAGTCTCCAGTGGCCTAGCCAGTCTCCAGATCTCCAGATCTCAACCCCATAGAAAATCTTTGGAGGGAGTTGAAAGTCCGTGTTGCCCAGCAACAGTCCCAAAACATCACTGCTCTAGAGGAGATCTGCATGGAGGAATGGGCCAAAATACCAGCAACAGTGTGTGAAAACCTTGTGAAGACTTACAGAAAGCGTTTGACCTCTGTCAATGCCAACAAAGGGTATATAACAAAGTATTTAGGTAAACTTTTGTTATTGACCAAATACTTATTTTCCACCATAATTTGCAAATAAATTCATTAAAAATCCTACAGTGTGATTTTCTGGATTTCTTTTTCTCATTTTGTCTGTCACAGTTGAAGTGTACCTATGATGAACATTACAGGCCTCTCTCATCTTTTTAAGTGGGAGAACTTGCACAATTGGTGGCTGACTAAATACTTTTTTGCCCCACTGTATATACTGCTCTATCTCTCTTTCTTGATAAATAAATATATATATATATGCTTATTCACTCATACTGTATCTCCCTCTACCTCCTTCCGTTCTACAAATAAGAGATAGTGCTTGTCTCTTTGATTTGTCTCTGGAGTTTTTTCAAATCTTCATTTAAATTGCAAAGCTCAGAGTGTGTTTGATGGCTGTGTGTGTATGTTCATGTGTGTGTGTGTGTGTGTGTGTGTGTGTGTGTGTGTGTGTGTGTTTGCATGTGTGTGTATGTGTGTGTGTGTATGTGCATGTGTGTGTATGTGTGTGTGTATGTCCATGCCCTCACATCAATTCTCCTGTCTTCACTTCACACTGATGAAGGTTTGTGTTGTCTAATAACCCAGTACCTTTCACATGGCACGAGAGGGGGGGGGGTGGAGGGTGAGAGGGAAGAAGAGAGAAGGGGGGGAGGGTGAGAGGGAAGAAGAGAGAGGGGGGATGGAGGGTGAGAGGGAAGAAGAGAGAGGGGGGGTGGAGGGTGAGGGGGAAAAAGAGAGAGGGGGGATGGAGGGTGAGGGACAGACAGGCTGAAAGATACAGATTTACAGCTTAGCGGCTTAGCTTCTTACCTCACCCACAGAAAGACAGGCTGAAAGATTTACAGCTTAGCGGCTTAGCTTCTTACCTCACCCACAGACAGACAGGCTGAAAGGTTTACAGCTTAGCGGCTTAGCTTCTTACCTCACCCACAGACAGACAGGCTGAAAGATACAGATTTACAGCTTAGCGGCTTAGCTTCTTACCTCACCCACAGACAGACAGGCTGAAAGGTTTACAGTTTAGCGGCTTAGCTTCTTACCTCACCCACAGACAGACAGGCTGAAATATACAGATTTACAGCTTAGCGGCTTAGCTTCTTACCTCACCCACAGAAAGACAGGCTGAAAGGTTTACAGCTTAGCGGCTTAGCTTCTTACCTCACCCACAGAAAGACAGGCTGAAAGGTTTACAGCTTAGCGGCTTAGCTTCTTACCTCACCCACAGACAGACAGGCTGAAAGATTTACAGCTTAGCGGCTTAGCTTCTTACCTCACCCACAGAAAGACAGGCTGAAAGATACAGATTTACAGCTTAGCGGCTTAGCTTCTTACCTCACCCACAGACAGACAGGCTGAAAGATTTACAGTTTAGCGGCTTAGCTTCTTACCTCACCCACAGAAAGACAGGCTGAAAGATACAGATTTACAGCTTAGCGACTTAGCTTCTTACCTCACCCACAGAAAGACAGGCTGAAAGGTTTACAGCTTAGCGGCTTAGCTTCTTACCTCACCCACAGACAGACAGGCTGAAAGATACAGATTTACAGCTTAGCGGCTTAGCTTCTTACCTCACCCACAGACAGACAGGCTGAAAGGTTTACAGTTTAGCGGCTTAGCTTCTTACCTCACCCACAGACAGACAGGCTGAAATATACAGATTTACAGCTTAGCGGCTTAGCTTCTTACCTCACCCACAGAAAGACAGGCTGAAAGGTTTACAGCTTAGCGGCTTAGCTTCTTACCTCACCCACAGAAAGACAGGCTGAAAGGTTTACAGCTTAGCGGCTTAGCTTCTTACCTCACCCACAGACAGACAGGCTGAAAGATTTACAGCTTAGCGGCTTAGCTTCTTACCTCACCCACAGAAAGACAGGCTGAAAGATACAGATTTACAGCTTAGCGGCTTAGCTTCTTACCTCACCCACAGACAGACAGGCTGAAAGATTTACAGTTTAGCGGCTTAGCTTCTTACCTCACCCACAGAAAGACAGGCTGAAAGATACAGATTTACAGCTTAGCGACTTAGCTTCTTACCTCACCCACAGAAAGACAGGCTGAAAGGTTTACAGCTTAGCAGCTTAGCTTCTTACCTCAGCCACAGACAGACAGGCTGAAAGATACAGATTTACAGCTTAGCGGCTTAGCTTCTTACCTCACCCACAGAAAGACAGGCTGAAAGGTTTACAGATTAGCGGCTTAGCTTCTTACCTCACCCACAGACAGACAGGCTGAAATATACAGATTTACAGTTTAGCGGCTTAGCTTCTTACCTCACCCACAGAAAGACAGGCTGAAAGATACAGATTTACAGCTTAGCGGCTTAGCTTCTTACCTCACCCACAGACAGACAGGCTGAAAGATACAGATTTACAGCTTAGCGGCTTAGCTTCTTACCTCACCCACAGACAGACAGGCTGAAAGGTTTACAGATTAGCGGCTTAGCTTCTTACCTCACCCACAGACAGACAGGCTGAAAGGTTTACAGATTAGCGGCTTAGCTTCTTACCTCACCCACAGACAGACAGGCTGAAAAGTTTACAGATTAGCGGCTTAGCTTCTTACCTCAGCCACAGAATCTCTGAATGGAGGTAGTCACAGTCTGAACACTAAACACTAAATGCTTAAATGTTCTCTTTGCAAACAGACCTCTGATTAAAAGGCCACCAAGTACATACTGTTCTAGTACTACACTCTTGAAACATTACAGACTCATTGACTCATTGATGTGGACAGTGACCTTTTCATGTAAGGTGTTCAGGACATTAAAGAGATGGAGAGTGTTGTATGGTCCAACAGTAGCATGACAGTGGAGGACCCCCCCCCCCACGCCATGACAGTATTTACTGTCATTTCAGAGGATCATGAAGTTGGATACAACTCCCATTCTCCCAGGAACTCATATTCAGAGATGAGGCTGGATTCAATTTAGGCGAAGACGAGGAGGAGAGGAAGGAACATCATTGGTCAACGTGCCGTCATTGAGGTACCTGGCCAGCGCGGGGGAGAAATGTCACCATATGAGTTACTGTGAGCCACAATGTGGTTCTCCACCGTCATGCTACTGTTGGACCATACAACACTGTCCATCTCCATCATTTCCTGAACACCTTACATGACAATCTTTATCAGCCAGAGCAGAGACACCAGGTGATCCTGAAAAGAGAGACACCAGGTGACCCTGAGCAGAGAGGACCGGGTGAACCTGAGCAGAGAGACACCAGGTGATCCTGAGCAGAGAGACACCAGGTGATCCTGAGCAGAGAGACACCAGGTGTTCTGAGCAGAGAGACACCGGGTGATCCTGAGCAGAGAGACACCAGGTGAACCTGAGCAGAGAGACACCAGGTGATCCTGAGCAGAGAGACACCAGGTGATCCTGAGCAGAGAGACACCAGGTGATCCTGAGCAGAGAGACACCAGGTGAACCTGAGCAGAGAGACACCGGGTGTTCTGAGCAGAGAGACACCAGGTGATCCTGAGCAGAGAGGACCTGGTGACCCTGAGCAGAGAGACACCAGGTGATCCTGAGCAGAGAGACACCAGGTGTTCTGAGCAGAGAGACATCAGGTGAACCTGAGCAGAGAGACACCAGGTGATCCTGAGCAGAGAGACACCAGGTGAACCTGAGCAGAGAGACACCAGGTGATCCTGAGCAGAGAGACACCAGGTGATCCTGAGCAGAGAGACACCAGGTGAACCTGATCAGAGAGACACCAGGTGTTCTGAGCAGAGAGATACCAGGTGATCCTGAGCAGAGAGGACCGGGTGACCCTGAGCAGAGAGACACCAGGTGATCCTGAGCAGAGACGGTCCAGTTGATCCTGAGCAGAGAGACACCAGGTGATCCTGAGCAGAGAGACACCAGTTGATCCTGAGCAGAGAGAGACCAGGTGACCCTGAGCAGAGAGACACCAGGTGACCCTGAGCAGAGAGACACCAGGTGACCCTGAGCAGAGAGACACCAGGTGATCCTGAGCAGAGAGACACCAGGTGTTCTGAGCAGAGAGACGTTAGGTGACCCTGAGCAGAGAGACACCAGGTGACCCTGAGGAGAGAGACACCAGGTGACCCTGAGCAGAGAGACACCAGGTGATCCTGAGCAGAGAGACACCAGGTGATCCTGAGCAGAGAGACACCAGGTGATCCTGAGCAGAGAGACACCAGGTGATCCTGAGCAGAGAGACACCAGGTGACCCTGAGGAGCAACTGTATGTTGTAATTTGGGACAAAGTGTGTTTCCATTGGGCTGCTCAGGTCCGAGACTGGTTCCATCACCATCCCAGGTTTTTAAAATTCTCAACTCCACCGAGGAGTTGTTTTCAGCATGGCTGTGGAAGGTGTTTGATCGCAAACCCCAATAAACGTATGACCCTTCTCCAGGCCATGGAGGAGGCCTGTGGTGACATTCCATCAGAGTCCTGTCAGGGGGAGGATGCGTCATGTCAGGAGATATTTGCCCCGCTGTCTGACCAAGGAGAATATCACCTGTTATGTTGATGAATATCTGTGGCCGGACCAAAACAACAGACATGACTGGTTTAGTTTTCACAAAATGTAGTATTTATTTCTTCAATTATGATTTAGATTTGACTTTCTTCTTGTTTTAGTCTATTCTGTAAAATTGATCTAACATGCAATACAAATAGGACTATTTGTCTTCCTTTGCATATGAAAATATATGTACTATATAACTAAATATACTATACTAAAATATGTACTATATAACTAAATATACTATACTAATATATGTACTCTATAACTAAATATACTATACTAATATATGTACTATATAACTAAATATACTATACTAATATATGTACTCTATAACTAAATATACTATACTAATATATGTACTCTATAACTAAATATACTATACTAATATATGTACTATATAACTAAATATACTATACTAATATATGTACTCTATAACTAAATATACTATACTAATATATGTACTATATAACTAAATATACTATACTAAAATATGTACTATATAACTAAATATACTATACTAATATATGTATTATATAACTAAATATACTATACTAATATATGTACTGCATGTTTACATTGTTACTGTAGGTTTACATTGTTACTGTAGGTTACTGTAGGTTTACATTGTTACTGTAGGTTTACATTGTTACTGTAGGTTTACATTGTTACTGTAGGTTTACATTGTTACTGTATGTTACAGTAGGTTTACATTGTTACTGTAGGTTTACATTGTTACTGTAGGTTTACATTGTTACTGTAGGTTACTGTAGGTTTACATTGTTACTGTAGGTTTACATTGTTACTGTATGTTACAGTAGGTTTACATTGTTACTGTAGGTTTACATTGTTACTGTAGGTTTACATTGTTACTGTAGGTTTACATTGTTACTGTATGTTACAGTAGGTTTACATTGTTACTGTAGGTTTACATTGTTACTGTAGGTTTACATTGTTACTGTAGGTTACTGTAGGTTTACATTGTTACTGTAGGTTTACATTGTTACTGTATGTTACTGTAGGTTTACAGTGTTACTGAAGGTTTACATTTTGCTATGAAAAGCTATTGCAATTTCCCTCATTGTTACGTTTGCTTTCTATAGTCAGCATCCCTATACAAACCTACTGAGGAAGTTACACTCGTGTGGCCACATGCATCACCACAACTACCCCCAGTTCCTTCATCTAGTTGGCTAACGACCGTTAGAAGCTGTTTACAGAAACAAGCCCAACTCTACAGGGAAATCCCACTTCAACATTCCTCTTCAAAAGATTATCTTATGCTGTTCGGTCCTCTGTGTGTGTGTGTGTGTGTGTGTGTGTGTGTGTGTGTGTGTGTGTGTGTGTGTGTGTGTGTCTGTGTGTGTGTGTGTGTGTGTGTGTGTGTGTGTGTGTGTGTGTGTGTATGTGTGTGTGTGTGTGAGTGTGTGTGTGTGTGTGTGTGTGTGTGTGTGTGTGTGTGTGTGTGTGTGTGTGTGTGTGTGTGTGTGTGTGTGTGTGTGTGTGTGTGTGTGTGTGTGTGAGTGTTTTGAAGTGTGGCCTTCTTTTTTATCCCAGTTCTTTTCATTCTGATGTTTTCCGTGTGATGTCTTACTGATAGATCATTTCTTAAATGGTCCCTGTTCACCAATGACTGCTTGGCCCAGCACAACTCCAACACCGTCATTAAGTCTGCTGACGACACAACAGTGGTAGGCCTGATCACAGACAACAATGAGACAGCCTATAGGGAGGAGGTCAGAGACCTGGCAGGACAACAACCTCTCTCTCAATGTGAGCAAGACAAAAGAGCTCATCGTGGACTACAGGAAAAAGAGGACCGAGCACGCCCCCATTCTCATCGACGGGGCTGTAACAAACTGACAAGGTCCAAACACACCAAGACAGTCGTGAAGAGGGCACGACAACACCTTTTCCCCCTCAGGAGACTGAAAATATTTGGCATGGGTCCCCAGATCCTCATAAGGTTCTACAGCTGCACCACTGAGAGCATCCTGACCGGTTGCATCACCGCCTGGTAATGCAACTGCTCTGCCTCCGACGTATGGCGGCCCAGAAGGTAGTGCGTACTGCCCAGTACATCACTGGGGCCAAGCTTCCTGCCGTCCAGGACCTCTATACCAGGCGGTGTCGGAGGAAGGCCCAAACAGTGGTCAAAGACTCCACTCACCCAAGTCATAGTCTGTTTTCTCTTTCTGTTACCGCAGGACAAGCGGAACCGGAGTGCCACATCTAGGTCCAAAAAACTCTTTAAAACTTCTTAAGGTATAGGGGGCAGCATTTTCACTTTTGCATAAATAGCGTGCCCAATTTCAACTTCCTGCTACTCATTCCAGGAATATAAGATATGCATATTATTAGTAGATTTGGATAGAAAACACTCTAAAACTGTTTGAATCATGTCTGTGAGTATAACAGAACTTATGTAGCAGGCAAAACCCTGAGGACTAACCGTTCAGATGTTTTTTTTTTGAGGCCTCTGTTCAGTGAGGTCTCATTGGGAAACTATATTTCTTAGGCACTTGTGTTCACGTCCTACCGCTTCCACTCGATGTCACCAGTCTTTGGAATTTGGTTGAGGTTATTCCTTTGTGCAATGAAGAAGTACGGCCATCTAGGAACTGGGTAACACTGTTGAGAGTTGCGCAAGACTTGAAAAGTAGCGTTGGTTTGTTGTCTTCCTGTATTGAACACAGATAGACCCGTCTTCAATTTGATCGATTATTAACGTTTAAAAATACCTAAAGTTGTATTACAAAAGTAGTTTGAAATGTTTTGGCAAAGTTTACAGGCAACTTTTGAGATATTTTGTAGTGACGTTGTGCAAATTGGAAGCTGTTTTTGTCTGGATCAAACGCGCCAAATAAATGGACATTTTGGATATATATGGACTGAATTAATCAAACAAAAGGACCATTTGTGATGTTTATGGGACATATTGGAGTGACAACAAAAGAAGCTCGTCAAAGGTAAGGCATGAGTTATATTTTATTTCTGCGTTTTGTGTAGCGCCTGCAGGGTTGAAATATGCTACCCTCTTTGTTTACTGTTGTGCTATCATCAGATAATAGCTTCTTATGCTTTCGCCGAAAAGCCTTTTTAAAATCTGACATGTTGGCTGGATTCACAGCTTTAATTTAGTATCTTACATGTGTGATTTAATGAAAGTTTGATTTGTATATCATTTTATTTTAATTTGCCGCACTGCATTTTCCCTGGCTTTTAGCCAACATTAAGAAGTTAATTAACAGCTTCTACCCCCAAGCAATAAGACTGATGAACAATTAATCAATTGGCCACCCGGACAGTTTACATTGACCCCCCCCCCCCTTTGTTTTTACACTGCTGCTCACTGTTTATTATCTATGCATAGTCACTTTAACCCCACCTACATGTATACATTACCTCAACTAACCTGTACCCAGCACCGGTACCCCCTGCCTCGTTATTGTTTGTTTCTTGAGTTACTATTGATTTCATTTTTGTACTTTAGTTTATTCAGTAAATATTATCTTAACTCTATTTCTTAAACTGCATTGTTGGTTAATAGCTTGAAAGTAAGCATTTCACGGTAAGGTCTACACATGTTGTTTTCGGCGCATAAAAAAACAAATTAAAAATTAAAAAAATATTCAAAAATTTGATTTGAAATATAATTACATTTTAGTAAAAATTGAAGACCTCCCAACACATTGTTTGGAATGAAATATTAAATTGATTTTGTATTGACCAAACGTATTTTCAACCAATTGATCTTGTTATTTATCTCAACTTCCAGACATGCTATAAATCTTTTGTTTGAGAGGACTACGGTTGACCAGGGTAGTTCACTGCTGTAGACCAGGGTAGTGGACTATTGTTGATTTTGTTATTTATCTCATCATCTCCGATACTTCCAGACCTGCTATAAATCTTTTGTTTGAGAGGACTACGGTTGACCAGGGTAGTTCACTGCTGCAGACCAGGGTAGTGGACTATTGTTGATCTTGTTATTTATCTCATCATCTCCGATACTTCCAGACCTGCTACATATCTTTTGTTTGAGAGGACTACGGTTGACCAGGGTAGTTCACTGCTGTAGACCAGGGTAGTGGACTATTGTTGATCTTGTTATTTATCTCATCATCTCCGATACTTCCAGACCTACTACAGATCTTTTTGTTTGAGAGGACTGACATTTTTAGTTTGCGAGTCAAGAAAGGTCTTGTTGATCTCTTTACAAGTAGAGATATTTACAAATAAAGATAATGAGGGGTACACAAAACGAGACAGTCCCAGAAGCACTCTGCTAAGTATTCCTTGTTTTCTTAATTTTTGTAGAGAAATTCATATGTTGTCTGGGTAAGTGTTTTTCTTTTCGATCGATGTATTCCTACATAGTCCTTTACGGGAATGTTTCTATTTCTTTATTATCAGAGTCATATAAACCTTAATTATTTCAAATTTTGAAATGTTAAGTTTGAATCCAGATGTAATAGAGAATGCAGTGGTAGCATTAAGGACATGGGCGACCTTTGTCTTAAAAAAAAAAAAAAGAATAGTAGTATCATCAGCCAGTTGGGAAATTTAGATTTCTCTGTTAAAAAATTGATAAATCATGCAGATTTGAAATATTCGTATCTGGAGATAGAAGTTCCACTGTCAAAATGAAAAAAAAAACAGCTACATTTGTCATCTCTGTCATACATCTATCTGGATGTTTGGAGGTTTAATATCACATAACTATTTTTATATTTGTAAAACATGCAAATCAAAACAAAAAAGTTTAACAGACCGAAAGAGAATAATTAATATTAAATTCTATCAAAGGCTTTACAGAAGTCCAAAAAATAAAACAACGTCTGAGTCAATTGAAGGGTTTGATTCCAAAATTTCAGGTCACTTTCACACAAATTAGTTTCCTGGACAAAAATCTGTGTTACTGCATTTACAATATAAAAATAAGGCTTTCCTTTTTGTAAGATCTCTCAAACCCCGAGCATTCAGGCTAACACAACAACAATATTGAGTGAGTTGAAAACAAACTCTTGCATTAAAAAAGAAAAGAGACATAAACTAGACAACAGATGTATTAATGTATGTAATATGTATGTAATGTGTATGTAATGTGTATGTAATATGTATGTAATATGTATGTAATGTGTATGTAATATGTATGTAATGTGTATGTAATGTGTATGTAATATGTATGTAATATGTATGTAATATGTATGTAATGTGTATGTAATATGTATGTAATGTGTATGTAATGTGTATGTAATGTGTATGTAATATGTATGTAATATGTATGTAATGTGTATGTAATGTGTATGTAATATGTATGTAATATGTATGTAATGTGTATGTAATGTGTATGTAATGTGTATGTAATATGTATGTAATATGTATGTAATGTGTATGTAATGTGTATGTAATGTGTATGTAATATGTATGTAATAAAACAAACAGTTTTGTCATGGACATTTTTACACAGGGACACCCAAAGTCAATCTTAAATGATTTATTCTTTAATATCAGCGTGCTGGAGAGGTTTCAGCCAACTCAATGCATCATGTATACATGTCGATCAGGAGCTCTCCCGGGGCAGTCCCGTTAGTTCTCTAATGTAAACAGACTGATTTAGCTAATTTAGCTTATTCATTATATAATTCATGTGACAAGTACAATACAGGTTCAAGCATGTGACAGACCAATAACGAGGCTTCTTCTCTCCAAGCTGAGACCTTGAAACTGTTCTCAAAACATGGGTCTGGGCGTCCTGTCAAATTGGAAATACTACAGTGAAGATTTCTCTCAGTCAATCACTTGCATGAAATTGGTTATTAGAAAATAACAAATCAACAACATTTCCAGCACAGGTTACTCTGACGGAAAACTACTCTCAGCTGAGGTGCCTAACAGTATAACAAATAAATGTTTTTATTTTTTTGGGGTTGGCAAGTGTTCATAAATTGTCGTTTGAATGGTAGATTTACTCACAGTTCAAGTGTGGTTCATGTCATCAGAGTTAACCGGTAATCTTTCTTCCTTCAATGAACGCCCTTTCCCTCTATTGTCATGTGTTCTGTATGAGGGGCCATAGTTTCTACCTAATGCTTTCTAAAATGGACACAACCCCATGAATTATACTACAGCTATGGCTGTACTCCCAGGTATTCTGCGCTGTTAGGGGTCATAATGCAGACGGGAGTGGCTGAATATTTATTTAAACTGTTAACCCCTGGGGGGTCAATAAATCACATAATTTCTTCGTCAGGCCTGGGTGACCTCGTTTTAATACCCCACATCACATTAATAAATGATTCAAAACAAGATGTTTGTCTCAAAGGGCAAACTATTCTCGATATAGTAGACTACTGTTGACCAGGTTAATTTACTACTGTTGACCAGGGTAGTGGACTACTGTAGACCAGGGTCTATAGGGCAGTGGACCAGGGTAGGGGACTTCTGTTGACCAGGGTAGTGGACTACTGTTGACCAGGGTAGTGGACTACTGTAGGCCAGGGTTTATAGGGTAGTGGACTACTGTTGACCAGGGTAGTGGACTACTGTTGACCAGGGTAGTGGACAACTGTTGACCAGGGTAGTGGACAACTGTTGACAAGGGTAGTGGACTACTGTTGACCAGGGTAGTGGACTACTGTTGAACAGGTTAGTGGACTACTGTAGACCAGGGTAGTGGACTACTGTTGACCAGGGTCTATAGGGTAGTGAACTACTGTTGACCAGGGTAGTGGACTACTGTTGACCAGGGTAGTGGACAACTGTTGACCAGGGTAGTGGACAACTGTTGACCAGGGTAGTGGACTACTGTTGACCAGGGTAGTGAACTACTGTTGACCAGGGTAGTGGACTACTGTTGACCAGGCTAGTGGACTACTGTAGACCAGGGTAGTGGACTACTGTTGACGAGGGTCTATAGCAGGGGTGTCAAAGTCAAATGGACGGAGGGCCAAATAAAAAAATCAGCTACAAGACGAGGGCCGGACTGTTCGAATGTTCATTGAAAATTTTTTAAATGACGCATATAGTCTAGTGAACCTAATTGAACCTACTGAAAACCTAACAAATATATTACAATATGATCAGATAAATAAAGCAATATTTTCTTATGGCTCTGTCAGTAATCTTTAATTTTCAACAGACACAAAAGACAAATTTCCTTTATATAAATATCCCCATAACATGAACATTAAATGAAAGAAACCGGTATTCAAGGCACCATCAGTAGACTATATTTTCTATTTTAGCAAAAGTGGGCTAAATTTACTTCAAAGAAAAAACAATAATAGCAATTTTCTATCATCCACTCAACTGAAATATTTTTAAAATATAATTGGATTGAAATACAAAAAAATAAAGTGCAAAAATCTATTAATCAAAAACAACACTTTGTTTAAGGAGAAGTAACATGCAGTGAAAACAAATATTAAATTTTAACTTTTAAACTTGAACTGAGTAAAAACTCTAAATATGTGATTGCACAGTAATGTTCACTTGTTTGAGGTTGAGGGTGATACTTGGTGGTGTCCCATCTTTTCCACAAGTTCATCAATGTTCGGGGTAAGGCTCTGAGCTGAAGAAATCCTCAGAATTGAGTGGAGGTGTTCAGCAGTAAGTCGACTTCTGTGTGATGTTTTGTTCAGGTTCATCAAAGAAAACAGTTGTTCACACAGGTATGTGCTGCCAAACATAGACAACGTTTGAGCAGCCTGGATGCGCAGCTGGGGCATTGTGCCAGGGAGGAAACGGGCGAACTCCGCAGCACCCACTGCCGCATATTTTGCCCTCAGTGCATCATTGCATTGGAGGTCAATCAACTCCATTTGGAGGTTTGGTGGTGAGCTTTCCACGTCAACAGCAAATGGGTTACCGAGCAGTTCCAACCTGCTTTTTTGTGCTTCAAAGTCAGCAAATCGGCGTCGAAAGTCAGCGGCAAGCATACCTATTTTATCAGCCAACTGTGTGCTCGGGAACGCACTGGTAGAGAGCTTCTCTTTCATGGTCTGGCAGCTGGGAAAGTGGCTCAAATTTTCTTTCCGCATCTGCGTCTCCCACAGAGTCAGTTTGGTTTTAAATGCCTTCACTGTACTGTACATATCAGAGATGACACGATCCCGACCCTGCAGCTGCAAGTTTATTGCATTCAGATGACTCGTAATGTCACACAGAAAAGCCATTTCACACAGAAACATTTCGTCTCGGAGTTGTGTTGTGTCTTTCCCTTTGCTGTCCAAGAACAGACAAATCTCCTCACGAAGCTCGAAACATCTTTGAAGCACCTTTCCCTGGCTTAGCCATCGCACCTCTGTGTGATAAGGCAAATCACCATGCTCCGTTTCTAACTCCGTCAGAAATGCCTTGAACTGGCGGTGATTCAAACCTTTGGCTCTGATAAAGTTAACTGTGCGCGTGATGATGCTCATTACATGCTCCATTTTCAAGGCTTTACCGCACAACGCTTCCTGGTGTATGATACAATGATAAGCTGTCAGCTCACCTGTCGCGTTTTCCTCTTGCATCTTTTCCCGTATCTTCGCCACCAGTCCGCTCCTGTGTCCACACATCGCAGGTGCTCCGTCGGTTGTCAAACCCACGAGTTTTTCCCAAGGCAGCTCCATCTCATTTACACATCTTGACACCTCTTCATACAAATCATGCCCCGTAGTTGTGCCATGCATAGGACGTAAAGCCAAAAACTCCTCTGTCACGCTTAGGTTGGAGTCCACTCCGCGGATGAAAATTGACAACTGGGCAATGTCAGAAATGTCGGTGCTCTCATCCACAGCCAAGGAATATGCAATAAAATCTTTTCCCTTTTTCACAAGCTGCTCTTTTAGATTGATGGACAACTGGTCTACTCTCTCGGCAATGGTGTTTCTGCTCAGACTCACATTTAAAAAGAGTTGCCTTTTTTCTGGGCAAACTTCGTCACAAACTTTAATCATGCAGTTTTTGATGAAATCCCCCTCCGTAAATGGCCGGGCTGATTTAGCGATCTCTTCTGCCAAAATAAAACTGGCCTTGACAGCAGCCTGGCCTTGTGATTTGGCTTTTTTGAACAGAGCCTGTCGAGATTTGAGGCCTCGTTTTAATTCCTCTGCCTTTTGTAGCCTTTGTTCCATGTCCATATTCTTGTTTTTGTCCGCGTGTTTCGTTTCATAATGTCGTCTCAGATTATACTCTTTCAGTACCGCCACACTTTCTCCACACAGAAGACACACAGGTTTTCCAGCTACCTTCGTGAACATATACTCCGACTCCCACCTTGTTTGAAACCCCCGGTTCTCAGTATCCACCTTCCGTTTTGCCATTTTTGATGGGTATCTGAAAGTTAATTTTACTGTGATGCTGACGACTGCTGTGCCAATAAATATTGAAATGAAGCAGCCTACTGCTCGGTGCGTCACCTTTGCATTGTGGGAAATGTAGTATTGGTGCGTGTAAAAGATCTGCGGGCTGCCGGCTTGCTGCGGGCCGGTTCTAATAATAAATCAAGATCATCCCAGGGGCCGTAAAAAACCTTCTTGCGGGCCGGATGTGGCCCGCGGGCCTTGACTCTGACATATGTGGTCTATAGGGTAGTGAACTACTGTTGACCAGGGTAGTGGACTACTGTTGACCAGGGTAGTGGACTACTGTTGACCAGGGTAGTAGACTACTGTTGACCAGTAATGGTCAACATTCCTGACGGCAGGAATGTCCACCAGAGCTGTTGTCAGATAGTTGAATATTAATTTCTCTACCATAAGCCACGTCCAACATAGTTTTAGAGAACTTGGCAGTACATCCAACCTCCATCACAACTGCAGACCACATGTAACCACGCCAGCCCAGGACCTCCACATCCTGCTTCTTCACCTGCTGGATCGTCTAGGACCAGCCACCCGGACAGTCGATGAAACTGTGGGTTTGCGCAACCGAATAATTCCTGTACAAACTGTCAGAAACCGTCTCAGAGAAACTCATATGTGTGTTCGTAATCCTCGCCAGGGTCTTGACCTGACAGCAGTTCTGGTCTTATTATGCGATGGCCACTGGCACGCTGGAGAAGTGTGCTCTTCATGGATGAATCCTGGTTTCAACTGTACCGGGCAGGTGGCAGACAGCGTGTATGGCGTCGTGTGGACGAGCGGTTTGCTGATGTCAACGTTGTGGTATGGGGCAGGCATAAGCTACGAACAACAAACACCATTGCATTTTATCGATGGCAATTTGAATGCACAGAGATACCTTGACGAGATCTTGAGGCCCATTGTCGTGCCATTCATCCGACGCCATCACCTCATGTTTCAGCATGATAATGCACGTCCCCATGTCGCAAGGATCTATCTGTACACAATTCCTGATAGCTGAAAATGTCCAAGTCCAGACATGTCACCCATTTGAACATGTTTGGGATGCCCTGGATCGACGTGTACGACAGCGTGTTCCAGTTCCCACCAATATCCAGCAGTTTCACACAGCCATTGAAGAGGAGTGGGACAACATTCCACAGGCCACAATCAACAGCCTCATCCACTCTATGTGAAGGAGATGTGTCTCGCTGCATGAGGCAAATGGTCACACCAGACGCTGACTGGTTTTCTGATCCACGACCCTACCTTTTTTTTTTAGGGTGTCTGTGACCAACAGATGCATATCTGTATTCCCAGTCATGTGAAATCCATTGATTAGGACCTAATTAATTTATTTAAATTGACTGATTTCCTCATATGAACTGTAACTCAGTAAAATGCATGTTGCGTTTATGTTTTTGTTCAGTAAGTTTTGGGTGTCAAGGTGGTAATGGTGTATGTGAGTTGTGAGTTAAGATAAGTGTGCGTGTGTGTGTGTGTGTGTGTGTGTGCGTGTGTGTGTGTGTGTTGCCTGTCAAGAGAGTGCTACATGAAAGCAGAACTCACTAAATAACAACAAAACACAATTTAGGGTCTAAAGGAGAGAAAAACACCATCTCCATGTAGGATCTAAAGGAGAGAAAAGCAGAAGACAACATCATAAAAGCTTGATGTAAGAGCGACTGTAGGGATGAACGTGTTCCCCACCTAAGCTTATACTGAATTAAAGTTTAATAGTATCACACTGTATGAAGGGAGAGAGAATAACAGCAGCCATTCTTTAGTTACAATAAACTAACATGTAACATAGAGACAGAAACACCTATTACTGTCCAATCAACTAACATGTAACACAGAGACACATATTACTGTCCAATCAACTAACATGTTACACAGAGACAGAGACACATATTACTGTCCAATCAACTAACATGTAACATAGAGACTAGAGGTCGACCGATTATGATTATCCAATTCCGATACCGATTATTGGAGGACAAAAAAAAACAGATACCGATTAATCGCCCGATTTTTTAAAAATGTATACATACAGTATATATATATATACACACATTTTTGTAATAATGACAATTGCAACAATACTGAATGAACACTTTTATTTTAACTTAATATACTACATATATACTTTTGGATGGGTGTTCTTAAGGTGATTCCACAGGTTGGTGGTATTTCTTGATTTAGCCGTTGCTGACCCCATGCTTACATCTTTATCACAAATAAGACACCTTGCTTTCCCTGGTGCCAATTCCATGTCATAGTCCCACACTGGTGCTCTGCTTTTCTCTGCCATCTGTAAAACACACACACACACACACACACACACACACACACACACACACACACACACACACACACACACACACACACACACACACACACACACAGCTCTGAAGTGACAATGATACTGAAGAGTCTGCTTAGGAGACAAATACTCTCAACTGTTTGAATGAAAATTGAGTTTAAGTTACCTGTGATGAATGTTGAAAACAAAAACTAGACTTTCTATATGCAGGAAATCCTATTTTAATATTGGCCATGGTGAGAATTGACTACCAAAGTGCGAGTCATAATTCCCATGACACCTTCTAGCAAAATCTGAAAAGCGGTTCCTTCAGTCATTTATTCCATAGGATATTTTTAGATTCACTTAAAATAAGGTCTGTGTTTCGTGTAGGCTTACACCACCTTGCCAATTTAATAACTGTGTAGATATCCATAGGACAAGGTAACTCTGATCAATATTGGCTAAATATAAGCGAAGATAATTTTTTTCTAGAGTGGATTTATGAAAATATGTTGACGAACGTTACCTTAATATACGTTACCTTATCCTAGTGAGATTTACACGGGTACCAAAACGCAGAGGTGGTTTAAGCCTGCACCCTAACCTGCACCCTAACCTGCACCCTAACCTGCACCCTAACCTGAACCCTAACCTGCACCCTAACCTGTACCCTAACCTGCACCCTAACCTGCACCCTAACCTGCACCCTAACCTGCACGAAACACAGACCTTATCTGAAGTAGATCAAGACATTCTCTATGGAAGACATGAACAGTAAAATAACGAAGGAAACCCCTTTCAAGATCAGCCGCAAGTTATTACAGGAATTATAACGTGTCTAATGTGTTCTTAACTGACTTGCCTAGTTAAATAAAGATTAAATAAAGTTGTAAAAAAAAATATATATATTTTTTGGGGCAAAATCGGAGCCCAAAAATACCGATTTCCGATTGTTATGAAAACTTGAAATCGGTCGACCTCTAATAGAGACAGAGATACATGTACATATTACTGTTCAGTAAACTAACATGTAGTATGTCTATATTCCAGTCCTTTGCAATCTAAGGGGAAGTCCTGGAGTTAAGCGTAAATGGAACGTGGAATTCCCCTTTTATGCACTTTTCTCTGACCTTGAACTAGCATGGAATGGAATGACCTTTTCTACTCTGACCTCTGAACTTAAGCACGAGAAACATCATGCTAATCATCCCCTATTCGTTTGGGGTGTAGATCAAAGAGGTGAAGGTGTTGGCGGAGGAGTGTCTACAGACAGCGCTGTATTCAAATAGAAAATACCACTATTCTCCACTGCACTGTGTGTGATAAGAGGCCGAGCTGTTGATACGATCTAGGTAAATGAGTAATTATTTTTACTCCGCTGGGATCGTAAATATAAATTGTTTTACATCTTTTACCTTGAAGATCGCTGGAAAACTTTCAGTCAAACTGAAGCATGTCAACATATCACTTTCCAATATTTTCATGACTTGAACAATGGAATATGGTAACTTCCAGGATGAATCAAACCACTCCATTTTTTATCAACTCGGCAACAAACAAAATAAACATCCCTTTTTTCAGGACCCTGTCTTTCAAAGATAATTAGTAAAAAAAAATCCAAATAACTTCACAGATTTTCATTGTAAAGGGTTTAAACACTGTTTCCCATGCTTGTTCAATGAACCATCAACAATTAATGAACATTCACCTGTGGAACGGTCGTTAAGACACTAACAGCTTACAGACGGTAGGCAATTAAGGTCACAGTTATGAAAACTTAGGACACTAAAAAGGCCTTTCTACTGACTCAGATAAACACCAAAGAAAGATACCCAGGCTTCCTGGTCATCTGTGTGAACGTGCCTTAGGCATGCTGCAAGGGGCATGAGAACTGCAGATGTGGACAGGGCAATAAATTGCAATGTCCGTACTGTGAGATGCCTAAGACAGCGCTACAGGGAGACAGGACGTACAGCTGATCGTCCTCGCAGTGGATCGGTACATCCGAACATCACACCTGCGGGATAGGTACAGGATGGCAACAACAACTGCCCTAGTTACACGAGGAATGCACAATCCCTCCATCAGTGCTCAGACTGTCTGCAATAGGCTGAGAAAGGCTGGACTGAGGGCTTGTAGGCCTGTTGTAAGGCAGGTCCTCACCAGACATCATCTGCAACAATGTCGCCTATGGGCACAAACCCACCATCGCTGGACCAGACAGGACTGGCAAAAAGTGCTCTTCACTGACGAGTCGCAGTTTTATCTCACCAGGAGTGATGGTCAATTGGCATTTATTGTCGAAGGAATGAGCGTTACACCGAGGCCTGTACTCTGGAGTGGGATCGATTTGGAGGTGGAGAGTCCGTCATGGTCTGGGGCGGTGTGTCACAGCATCATCGGACTGAGCTTGTTGTCTTTGCAGGCAATCTCAACGCTGTGCGTTACAGGGAAGACATCCTCCTTCCTCATGTGGTACCCTTCCTGCAGGCTTATCCTGACATGACCCTCCAGCATGACAATGCCACCAAGCATACTGCTCGTTCTGTGTATGTGATTTCCTGCAAGACAGGAATGTCCTTGTTCTGCCATGGCGAGTGAAGAGCCCTGATCTCAAGCCCATTGAGCACGTCTGGGACCTGTTGGATCGGAGTCAAGGGCTAGGCCCATTCCCCCCAGAAATGAACTTGCAGGTGCCTTGGTGGAAGAGTGGGGCAACATCTCACAGCAATAACTGGCAAATCTGGTGCAGTCCATGAGGAGGAGATGCACTACAGTACTTAATGCAGCTGGTGGCCACACCAGATACTGACTGTTACTTTTGATTTTGACCCCCCCCCCCCTTTGTTCAGGGACACATTATTCCATTTCTGTTAGTCACATGCCTGTGGAAGTTGTTCAGTTTATGTCTCAGTTGTTGAATCTTGTTATGTTCATACAAATATTTACACGTTAAGTTTGCTGAAAATAAATGCAGTTGACAGTGAGAGG